>NC_011905.2:910678-1120708 GCF_000006355.2 Plasmodium knowlesi strain H | reverse complement strand
TTCCTTTCCTTTCCTTTCCTTTCCTTTCCTTTCCTTTCCTTTCCTTTCCTTTCCTTTCCTTTCCTTTCCTCCTCTTTCCTTCTTTTTCCTTCCTTCCCCTTTTCCTTCCCTCCTCTTTCCTTCACCCTCCTTCTTTCCTTCCCCTTCCTAAATCCCTTTCTTCCTTCAATCCCTTCCTCTTTCCTATTCCTTATCCTCCTCCTTCCCCCTCCTCTTCATTTTATTACATTAATAATGTATTATATTAATACATGAATATTTTAATGATGTAATATGTTCATGATGTAATACTTACCTGTTGTTGTTTCAGTTTCCTTTTTCAACTTCTCCATTACCTGGCCTATATTAAGGGGACCAGAACTATCGTTTTGCATTACATCCTGAAATACTTGTCTCAATGTGTCTTCCTTGGTGGCGTATTTATTGTCTGTATCCACTAGTATATCTCCTATGGATACAGCATGACTACTACCAGCAGGAATGCTGTCCAGTTTCATGAGCTTCGTCATGCTACTTGCATTAGTCTTCAAATTTTCCTTTTTCCTTTCATCCTCCATCTTCGTCGTTCCCTTTCCACCATTGCAGACTTGTTTCCACCTGTTGCCCCACAGTGTCCCTACTCTCCAGGCCCCAGACCTCGTACCACTCGCCCTTTTTCCCTCTGCCCAATTTCGGATTTGATCCTGAAGAATTGTTCTACCAATAAATAAATCGATTGCATCCACTTTTCCTTCACATTTCTTCATCATGTACATATGACCCTTCAAGCGCTGCGCTAAAGTCCATTCCACCCTGTCCGATATTTGTTCTATAACTTCATTTAATTTACAATGATCTCCGTAGATTTCGGATAAGGCAAGCATACCGACGGTACAACGAGCAAACCACTTATCTTCGGGGAGGTTCTCTTCGATCTTCGCATCCCTCGTGTTCCCTCCCAATTCCGTTATACCACTCATAAAATAGCGAATACCCATTAAACCAGCACATAGATCCTTCTTATATTCCCTCTCAAATGACTCATTGCCCCCTGGCCTTGGATCCGTATTCCATTTCACCTGCTTATGACAGAGCTTCGTTATTTCCGACGCTTCCCCCTTCGACAGAGAAGTCTTCAATTTATCCCATGCATCCTGAAAATCATTCTTCAACTTGTCCTGCGTATACAAAGAATGAAGAATGGAAAGTGGAAAAAAATATATTTTCCTCGAAATAATAATTATATATACATGTGTACAGTTGCAGTTGTGCACCCGTACATACATATATACATATGTATATGCGTACATATGTATATATACATACACATATGCACGTACATATATACATATATTCACTTACGGTAATTTCCTTGGCCCTCTGCGCAGGATCCGGAGTCCCCGGACCAGCAGTTCCTGCATTGGCACTCTGCTCCAACCACTTCTGTAACAATCCATCATTGGATGCTGACATGATTGTGTGTCTTCGTCGTTAACAAAGAAGAAGAAAAAAAAATATATATATATATATTATAGAATTAAAGAAGGAAAATATAAAAAAAAAAAAAAAAAAAAAGAAGAAGGAGAAATTTTCTTCCTTTTTTTTCCTTCTTTCCTTTCTTCCTTACAAAACCTTCTTTATTCTTCCTTCCCTTTAAACATTCCTTTTCTTCCCTTAAAGAACCTTCCTTCTTTATCCCTTAAGAAACCTTCTTTTCCTTTTCCCCCTTTAAGAAACGTTCTTTCTCTTCCCTTTAATTCTTCCTTCTTCTTCCTTATCCCTCCTAAAACATTCCTTCTTTATCCTTCACTTAAACCTTCCTTCTTTTTCTTCCCTCTAAAACTTCCTTCTTTTTCACCCTTAAACCTTCCTTCTTTTTCTCCCTTAAACCTTCCTTCTTTTTCTCCCTTAATCCTTCCTTCTTTTCTTCTCATTCATTCTTCCTTCTCTTTTCCTTTTACCTCCTTAAAACTTCCTTCTTTTTCTTCCTACATTCCTTCTTTCTTTTCTTCTCATTCATTCTTCCTTCTCTTCTTCTTCTCCCTTCTTAAAACTTCCTTCTTTTTTCTTCCTACATTCCTTCTTTCTTTTCTTCTCTCTTCTTCCTTCTTTTTTTCGCTTTTCTTCCTTAGAGACTTTTTTTTCTTTTATTCTTCCTTCTTTTCTTCTTTCATTTCATCTTTTCTTTCTTCTTCTTTTCCTCTCTTTCTTTTGAACCTTTTTTTCCTTCCTTCTTTACCCTTCCTTTCTTTACTCTTCCTTTCTTTACTCTTCCTTCCGTAAACCTTCTTTACTCTTTCTTCTTTTACTTCCCTCCTTCTTTAGTCTTCCTTCCTTAAACCATCTTTACTCTTCCTTCCTTTACTCTTCCTTCCTTAAACCTTCCTTCTTTACTCTTCCTTCCTTAAACCTTCCTTCTTTACTCTTCTTTCCTTAAATCTTCCTCCTTTACTCTTCCTTCCTTAAACTTTACTTCTTTAAACCTTCCTTCTTTACTCTTCCTTCCTTAAACCTTCCTTCTTTACACTTCCTTCCCTAAACCATCCTTTTATTCCTTCCTTAAACCACTCTTTTTCTTCCTTCCTTAAACCACTCTTTTCCTTCCTTCCTTAAACCTTCTTTATTCTTCCTTCCTTAAACCTCCTTTTTTTCTTCTTTCCTTAAACCACTCTTTTTTTTCCTTCTTTACTCTTCCTTCCTTAAAACTTCCTTTTTCTTCCTTCCTTAAAACTTCCTTTTTCTTCCTTCCTTAAACCTTCCTTCCTTAAACCTTCCTTCCTTAAACCTTCCTTCCTTAAACCTTCCTTCCTTAAACCTTCCTTCCTTAAACCTTCCTTCCTTAAACCTTCCTTCCTTAAACCTTCCTTCCTTAAACCTTCCTTCCTTAAATCTTCCTTTCTTCTTCCTTCCTTAAACCACCTTTTTCTTCCTTCTTTACTCTTCCTTCTTTTGCCCTTTCTTCCTTAAACCTTCTTTACTTTTCCTTCCTTAAACCTTCCTTCCTTAAACCATTCTTTTTCTTCCTTCCTCAAACCATTCTTTTTTTCTTCCTTCCTTAAATCATTCTTTTTCTTCCTTCCTTAAACCTTCCTTCTTTTACTCTTCCTTCCTTAAACCTTCCTTCCTTACTCTTCCTTCCTTCATTACTCTTCCTTCCTTCATTACTCTTCCTTCCTTCATTACTCTTCCTTCCTTCATTCCTTTCCTACTCATCCTTCCTTCTCCTCATTTCTTCTCCTCATTTCTTCTCCTCATTTCTTCCCTGCTCATACTTCCTTGTTTCCTTCCATAAAGACATTTCCTTCCTGTCCTCCTTAAAGACTTTTCTATTCCTTCCTTAAACCACTCTTCTTTTTCTGCCTCCCTTCCTAAGAGACATTTCCTTCTTGTCCTCATTAAAGACTTTTCTATTCTTTCCTTAAAACACTCTTCTTTTTCTGCCTCCTTTCCTAAAAGACATTTTTCCCTTTTTCCTTTTCCCCCTTTTCAGCTTTGCTTCGATTCTTCCACATTTTCTTCTTCTTCCTCCTTCCAAAATAACATAGACGTAGAGTGTCGGGTTCCGGGTTTTTTGGGTTCCGGGTTTTTGGGTTCCGGGTTCTTGGGATTCCGGGTTTTTGGGTTCCGGGTTTTGGGGGTTCCGGGTTTTTGGGTTCCGGGTTTTTTGGTTTCCGGGTTTTTTGGGTTCCGGGTTTTTGGGTTCCGGGTTCTTGGGATTCCGGGTTTTTGGGTTCCGGGTTCTTTCGGTTCCGGGTTCTTTCGGTTCCGGGTTCTTTCGGTTCCGGGTTTTTGGGTTCCGGGTTCTTGGGTTCCGGGTTTTTGGGTTTCGGGTTTTTGGGTTCCGGGTTTTTTGGGTTCCGGGTTTTTGGGTTCCGGGTTTTTTGGGTTTAGCGTTTTTGGGTTCCGGGTTTTTGGGTTCCGGGTTTTTTGGGTTCTGGGTTTTTGGGTTCCGGGTTTTTGGGTTCCGGGTTTTTGGGTTCCGGGTTTTTGGGTTCCGGGTTTTTGGGTTCCGGGTTTTTGGGTTCAGGGTTTAGGGTTCAGGGTTCAGGGTTTAGGGTTTAGGGTTTAGGGTTTAGGGTTCAGGGTTTAGGGTTCAGGGTTTAGGGTTCAGGGTTTAGGGTTTCAGGGTTTAGGGTTCAGGGTTTAGGGTTTAGGGTTTAGGTTTTAGGGTTCAGGGTTCAGGGTTTTAGGGTTTAGGGTTCAGGGTTCAGGGTTCAGGGTTTAGGGTTCAGGGTTCAGGGTTCAGGGTTTAGGGTTCAGGGTTTAGGGTTTAGGGTTCAGGGTTCAGGGTTCAGGGTTCAGGGTTTAGGGTTTCAGGGTTCAGGGTTTAGGGTTCAGGGTTCAGGGTTTGGGTTCAGGGTTTAGGGTTTAGGGTTTAGGGTTTAGGGTTCAGGGTTTAGGGTTCAGGGTTTAGGGTTCAGGGTTTAGGGTTCAGGGTTTAGGGTTTAGGGTTTAGGGTTTAGGGTTTAGGGTTCAGGGTTTAGGGTTTAGGGTTTAGGGTTTAGGGTTTAGGGTTTAGGGTTCAGGGTTCAGGGTTTAGGGTTTAGGGTTCAGGGTTTAGGGTTTAGGGTTTAGGGTTCAGGGTTCAGGTTTTAGGGTTTAGGGTTTAGGGTTTAGGGTTCAGGGTTTTAGGGTTTAGGGTTTAGGGTTCAGGGTTTAGGGTTTAGGGTTCAGGGTTTAGGGTTCAGGGTTTAGGGTTCAGGGTTTAGGGTTTAGGGTTTAGGGTTTAGGGTTTAGGGTTTAGGGTTTAGGGTTTAGGGTTTAGGGTTCAGGGTTTAGGGTTTAGGGTTTAGGGTTCAGGGTTTAGGGTTTAGGGTTTAGGGTTTAGGGTTCAGGGTTTAGGGTTCAGGGTTTAGGGTTCAGGTTTTGGGTTTAGGGTTCAGGGTTTAGGGTTTAGGGTTCAGGGTTTAGGGTTCAGGGTTTAGGGTTTAGGGTTTAGGGTTCAGGGTTCAGGGTTTAGGGTTTAGGGTTCAGGGTTCAGGGTTTAGGGTTCAGGGTTTAGGGTTCAGGGTTTAGGGTTCAGGGTTTAGGGTTCAGGGTTTAGGGTTTAGGGTTCAGGGTTTAGGGTTCAGGGTTTAGGGTTTAGGGTTCAGGGTTTAGGGTTTAGGGTTCAGGGTTTAGGGTTCAGGGTTTAGGGTTTAGGGTTCAGGGTTTAGGGTTTAGGGTTCAGGGTTTAGGGTTCAGGGTTTAGGTTTTAGGGTTTAGGGTTTAGGGTTCAGGGTTTAGGGTTTAGGGTTCAGGGTTTAGGGTTTAGGGTTTAGGGTTCAGGGTTTAGGGTTTAGGGTTCAGGGTTTAGGTTTAGGGGTTTAGGGTTTAGGGTTCAGGGTTTAGGGTTTAGGGTTTAGGGTTCAGGGTTCAGGGTTTAGGTTTAGGGTTCAGGGTTTAGGGTTTAGGGTTTAGGTTTAGGGTTTAGGGTTTAGGGTTTAGGGTTTAGGGTTTAGGGTTTAGGGTTTAGGGTTTAGGGTTCAGGGTTCAGGGTTTAGGGTTTAGGGTTTAGGGTTCAGGGTTTAGGGTTCAGGGTTCAGGGTTTAGGGTTCAGGGTTTAGGGTTCAGGGTTTAGGGTTCAGGGTTTAGGGTTTAGGGTTCAGGGTTTAGGGTTTAGGTTTAGGGTTTAGGGTTCAGGGTTTAGGGTTCAGGGTTTAGGGTTCAGGGTTTAGGGTTTAGGGTTCAGGGTTTAGGGTTTAGGGTTTAGGGTTTAGGGTTCAGGGTTTAGGGTTCAGGGTTTAGGGTTTAGGGTTCAGGGTTTAGGGTTCAGGGTTTAGGGTTCAGGGTTTAGGGTTTAGGGTTCAGGGTTTAGGTTTAGGGTTCAGGGTTTAGGGTTCAGGGTTTAGGGTTTAGGGTTCAGGGTTTTAGGGTTTAGGGTTCAGGGTTTAGGGTTTAGGGTTTAGGGTTTAGGGTTCAGGTTTTAGGTTTAGGGTTCAGGGTTTAGGGTTCAGGGTTTAGGGTTTAGGGTTTAGGGTTTAGGGTTTAGGGTTCAGGGTTTAGGGTTTAGGGTTCAGGGTTCAGGGTTTAGGGTTCAGGGTTTAGGGTTCAGGGTTTAGGGTTCAGATTCCGGATATAGGAAGAAGGTTTTCGGGTTGTCAGAATTCGGATTCTGGGTGTTGGAATGATGTTGTTTGGGGTGTTGGAATGAAGGTTGTTTGGGGTGTTGGAATGATGTTGTAGGGGTATCAGTAGTCAGATTCCGGGTTTAGGATGAAGACTGTAGGGGTGTTAGAATAAGGATTTACCAGTATTGGAATAAGGTTGTAAGGGTGCTAGAAGTCAGATTTCGGGTTTAGGGGGAAGGGGTCAGGGTGTAAGAACTTAGATTCCGGGTTTAGGACAAAGGTGTCAGGGTGTTAAAACTTAGATTCCGGGTTTAGGAGGAAGTTCTCAGGGTGTAAGAACTTAGATTCCGGGTTTAGGACAAAGGTGTCAGGGTGTTAAAACTTAGATTCCGGGTTTAGGAGGAAGTTCTCAGGGTGTCAGAACTTAGATTCCGGGTTTTGGACAAAGGTGTCAGGGTGTTAGAACTTAGATTCCGGGTTTAGGACGAAGTTGTCAGGGTGTTAGAAATCAGATTCCGGGTTTAGGAAGAAGGTCTTAGGGGTATTAGTAGTCCGGTTGTTGGGGTGTTAGATGTCAGATTCCGGGTGTCAGAATATGGTTGTTGGGGTGTTAGAACTTAGATTCTGGGTTTAGGACAAAGGTGTCAGGGTGTTAAAACTTAGATTCCGGGTTTAGGAGTAAGGTTGTACGGGTGTTAGAAGTCAGATTCCGGCTTTAGGGGGGAGGTGTCAGGGTGGTAGAAGTCAGATTCCGGGTTCAGGAGTAAGGTTACAGGGTGTTAGAATAAAGTATTGGGGGTATAGGAATCAGATTCTGGGTTTAGGAGTAAGGTTCTAGGGGTAAGCTTTAGTTACTTTTGAGGAGAGAGTAGGAAGGAACTCCTCGCAGACAGGGACTGAACTGAACAGCCCGGAAACCGGAAACTGGGGACGAATCACCCGACACAAGACAAAAGAAAAAAAAAAAAAAAAAGGGAAAAGGAAAGGTTTAGGATATTGGGTGACGGTTTCGCATTTTACGGTGTTAGAACAACAATATATGGCCTGCAATTTACACGTTTCAGGGGAAAATGGTTTTTTCTTTTTTTGTGCAGAAAAAGAAAAAGAAAAGTAAGAAAAATTTTTAAAATAAGAATAATGAAAAAAAAAAAAAATTAAAGGATCATCATTTGTGTTGTGTAGTAGACTGAACTTACTATGCCCATTACGTTAGCAAAAAAGGAAAGGATGGTATGCAGTACCTCCTCCCCTCCCCCCCCCCTTGGGCGCATAAACGCTCCGCCCCTTTTCCGCCATATGCGCAACGGACATACGCAAGAGTCCGTTATTTATTTTTTGCTCTGTTCTTTCTGCGTTTTGTACAAACAAGAAAAAAAAAGGAAAAAAAAAAAAAAAAAAAAAAAAAAGGAAAGGAGGAAAAAAAAGAAGAAATAAATAAGTTTATAAAAAATAATTTCGCAACACCATACTCCTCTCGCCCTTCATTTGTAAACTTTTTCATTGAGATTAGTGTTTTTCCTCTTTTTTTTTTTTTTTTTTTTTTTTTTCTCCTTTTTTCGCGCTCTGGTGAGGAGGTGTTCCCTTTCTTTTTTTTTTTTTTTTTTCCATAAATTAGAAGAACCGAATTTCAAAATTTATCACCATCCCCGCCACATCCCCCTTAAACGGAGATAAGAGGAGGAAAAAAGCTACGAGCACGGGCACGCGAACCGTTCCCGACATCACCGAACGCGCTGCGCAGCCAAAGTGGAAAACTATCGGCAGGTAACTTCACCAGTTGTTTTCCATAACGCCCTGAATCAGGGTGACTTTACCAGGTGTTTTCCATAACGCCCCGAACCAGGGTGACTTTACCAGGTGTCGTCCATAACTCCCCGAATCAGGGTGACTTTACCAGTTGTTTTCCATAACGCCCTGAACCAGGGTGACTTCACCAGGTGTTCTCCATAACGCCCTGAACCAGGGTAACTTCACCAGGTGTCCTTCATAACTCCCCGAATCAGGGTGACTTTACCAGGTGTTTTCCATAACGCCCCAAGCTAATCCGCCTACAGATCTCATAACGACACTACTAACACATCCCATAACGATACCACTAACACATCCCATAACGATACCACTAACATATCCCATAACACAGTCGATAGCTGAGTTCATAACTGCGCTGATAACACAGTCGATAACATAATTGATAACTGAGTTGATAACTGAGTTGATAACTGAGTTGATAACTGAGTTGATAACACAGTCGACAACATAATTGATAACTGAGTTGATAACTGAGTTGATAACACAGTCGACAACATAATTGATAACTGAGTTGATAACTGAGTTGATAACTGAGTTGATAACTGAGTTGACAACTGAGTTGATAACTGAGTTGATAACTGAGTTGATAACTGAGTTGATAACTGAGTTGATAACTGAGTTGATAACAGAGTCTATAACGACGTTGATAGCAGACTGTTCACAGCTCCCTTAGAAGGTGCGTGCGTGTGTGTGTGTGTGTGTGGAGAGATGCACTGTGTGCGCGCGCGCAAACCGAGCAGAACAGTCGAAACCACGCACTGGATCGATCATTCCACACGCGAAAAGTGACGACGTGCGTATATATAACGAACACACGGATATATAAGCATAACACCGACAAGGAACATCCCACTGGAACGATTACATCGCCGCAACAATGAAATCGACAGAAACGAGCAATAGTAACAAGAACTTGTTCTTCCTTGCGCTGAGCAAGAACAAAGCAACCATTTATGAATATGATGTCCGCTTTAGTGGTTGTATCATAAACGACATAGAAGAGGAAATTAAACGGAGTGAAGAAAATGGTGTGGCGTTACCTAACGAAAGTACCAAACACGAATGCATAGACATGAAAGAAACAACCGAAAGCAATGAAACCCGAAACCCTTCTTTTACACAAGTAAAAAAAAATGGAAATAAATTTAACAATGATTTTGTACTGAATCGGGGAATTCGTATTTATAAAGAATTTGATGATGTGGAGTTAGCCACTTGCACAAATGATTATAAAAAAATAATTCTCGTGAGAAAATCTAACTTACACGTGGCAGAAATTATAGACCTACGACAAGATGTTGACACGAAGAAAGAAAACCACCCCCCCTGTTGCTGCTGCTCCTGCTGCTCCTCTTCCTCCTTCCAAATAAAAGCGAAGACACCCATTAAGGCTATTTGTAGCAGTCCCAAGGATAGTCATCTGGTATTGTACTGTCAGTATAAACCGGAGGTATCACCACATAATTTGTTCATGTATAAGATTGGCAAGGCGGCTGATCCGAAGAAGAAAAAAAGGAAGAAAAAGGGGAACGATGACCATGTTGATGGTAAACCTGTTGGTGGTAATCATGTTGTTGGTCATCATGTTGGTGGTAAACCTGTCGATGGAAACCATGTTGTTGGTAATCATGTTGATGGTAATCATGTTGGTGGTCATCATGTTGGTGGTAATCATGTTGGCGGTAAACCTGCCGATGGAAACCATGTTGGTGGTCATCATGTTGATGGTAATCATGTTGGTGGTCATCATGTTGGTGGTAATCATGTTGGCGGTAAACCTGCCGATGGAAACCATGTTGGTGGTCATCATGTTGACGGTAATCATCCTGTTGGTGGTCATCATGTTGGTCGTCATCATGCCAGTGGTCATCATGTTGGTGGTCATCATGCCAGCGGTCATCATGTTCGTGATAATGACGCTGGCAAAGGGACGAATAAAATGTCGAGTCAAGGCCACCACGCAGAGGAACACAGCGACCATGAGGACGGCGCAAGGGGCCACTGCGATGATCATTCTGATGAAATTCCCGTCCGTGTGGACACGCTCAAAAGTTATAGTAGTAAATTGTGGCCTTTCTACAAATGGAGCGAGAACGAGTCTATATGTGTTATCCGAATTAACAACACCATTTACATCTATAAGGAAAATAATTTCACATCATATGTAAATAAAATGACCTTGGAAAATTTGGAATTTTTGGATGTGTCCCCTGAGCAAGGTAATAAAAAAGGAGGAGGTGGACAAGGAGGAGGTGGAGGTGGACAAGGAGGTGGAGGTGGACAAGGAGGTGGAGGTGGACAAGGAGGTGGAGGTGGACAAGGAGGTGGAGGTGGACAAGGAGGTGGAGGTGGACAAGGAGGTGGAGGTGGACAAGGAGGTGGAGGTGGACAAGGAAGAGGAGGTGGAGGTGGACAAGGAGGTGGAGGTGGACAAGGAGGTGGAGGTGGACAAGGAGGTGGAGGTGGACAAGGAGGTGGAGGTGGACAAGGAGGTGGAGGTGGACAAGGAGGTGGAGGTGGACAAGGAAGAGGAGGTGGAGGTGGACAAGGAGGTGGAGGTGGACAAGGAAGAGGAGGTGGAGGTGGACAAGGAGGAGGAAAAGAAGGAGGGGGACAAGGCGCAGGAGGGGGAGTGTTTATCGCGACGTATGAAAGAGGATCTAAGGGTAAACCATCCGTTTTTAAGCTTTTTAAATCATCCGATTTTGGAAACCACGTGTACTCCAAGACTTTCTTCAACTCAGATGAAATGAAGCTTAAATGGAACAAAAATGCCAGTGCAGTGTTGTTAAATGTACACACACAGGTGGATAAGGAGAAGCAGTACTACTATGGACTGAGTAATTTATTTTTTATCGAAACAAATAAATTTAGCGAAGTGAATATAATGACTGATCGAGGACAAATCTATGATTATATATGGTCCCCCAATCAAAACAAGTTTTACGTTTGCAAAGGAGACATTCCCGCAGAAATTGTTTCGTATGACAAATGTGCTAACGTAGCTCATTCCTTTGGAAGGCATAAATTTAACACCTTAAGATTGAATTGTTCAGAGAAGTTACTTTTAACAGGTGGGTTTGGGAATTTAAGTGGAGATATCACTTTATGGAATACTTCCACAGAGAAAGAAGTTAGCAAAACAAAAGCATCCTGTGCAGTGGTGTGTGAATTTTTTAACGACGGAAAACATTTCCTCACCGCAACTACCCACCCAAGACTTCGCGTCGATAATCACTTGAAAATTTTTACGCATGATGGTTTTATTGTTAGTAGAATTAATTTTGAAGAATTATACAAGGTTATTATTCTCCCTTTTAACAAGATTAATTTTTCCGAATCGGATGCATCTTTGGGTATTTACATGGAAAATTCTCCGCAGGAATTATACATACATAAACAGTTAGGTATCGATTCGAAGAAAACTGGCGTTTACCGTGCTCCTGGAACTTCTGCCACGGCAAGGTTAACTTTAAATGGGTTTATGAATGCCAAGAAACCAATACAAAGGGCGATCAAAACCAAAACACCGGGTGCCAACTTCGTGCAGCAGAAGGAGAAAAAGACGACGAAGACAACGTCGTCGAAGAAGAAGAAAAACAAAAAGAAGAAGAATACCCAAACGGAGGAAAACGACACACCCGGGAAGGTAGAAGAGGACGATATGCAAAAGGAAGAATCGTAGGAATATTATCACAGGAGTAAGGTCATCCTAGCAAAAAAAAAAAAAAAAAAAAAAGGGAGGAGGTGGTAATTCCACCACGCGTATTCCCCTTTGCGCACGTCTTCATCAGCTCCTTACCATTGACAAAGGGCCCTTCTTTTTGAGGGACCATCCCTCTTCCCCCATGTCAAAAAACACCACCGCGTAAAGCATTCCATCAAAACGTGCCTATCCCAATGCATCATTTTTTTGCTGTTGTAAAAACGTAGCCAATCGAAACACGGGTTGACTTCACCTGAAGGATTCAACTCATTCCCTTCTGCCACATTAATTAAATTCATCTTCTTATTGGGGGGAGCGGGGGAACATATAAGAACGTATCTCTGTCCTTGGCATGTTGGTATCATTCACGTCGGGGACCTGCCCACGGGGAGGATAGTTATACGTGGTGCCATTATTCTTAAGAGTGACCGACCTAAAATTAACGTAATGGGAAAAAAAAACCTCCCAATATACAGAAAAAATGCCATTCGCTCATGTTGCTTCCACATATTTTTAATACCAACCAAAGGCCCTGAGGCAACAGTAGGGGGGATACTGCTCTGTCATCTTGCCGCTTTTTCTTTTTTTCCCCATTTCACTGCTAATTACACGATAAGAGGCTCCTTAAAAAATTGAAGAAATTACTTCTATATAAGTGATGATTATAAAGGAGGTGAATGTGAGAAAAGCGTTGTTCTTATGTTCGTGTATGGAGTGCAACACATGCATACATAAGCATACATGGACACATGCACATGTGAATGCGCATGTGTACTCGGCGTGCCGCTTGCTTTGCACGCATGGGGTCATATACAATTAAGGTGTGAAAAAAATATATATATATAAAAATAAAAATAAAAAATAAAATAAAAATAAAAGATAAAAATAAAAAATAAAAGATAAAAGTAAAAAATAAAAATAAAAATAAAAAATAATTTAATTCAGCCCTCCAGCTACAAAAGTTAAACCAGCTATGCAAAAAACCAAAAAAAAGAAAATATGTGATGAACATCTTTTTAACTGTTCCTACTCTGGACACGCATTCACTGCTCTTTTCAAATCTTTTCATCGCTCTCGCAGTTCCTGTTGACGTGTGGATGTAACTCTATCTCAGTTTTATATGTCTACATGCGCGCCAATATATGCACGAGTTCAAGGATGTATGCCTACGTGCTCGATAACGTGTATACATGACATAAAACATGCTTGACGCCAAAAATTTTGCAAAGGAAAAAAGGCAGCATACTTCGTTACAACTGCGCGTTCTTCTTCAGAGCTTCACGGCAAGGCACGTATCTCGAATACACGCTGCATTTAAAATAGGCTTGTGTCGCCTCTTTTGCATGGCGAAGGAGATTCCTTCTTCCCATGGTTAATGAAGAGAGGGTGCAATGCGACAAAGTATACGTATATGTTTCCCTTTTCACTTCCGGAATGTAAATTTCCTTAGTTAAGGTTGAGCACCTCCCCATGCGGGGATGGCTTCTGCTTTCCCTTTTCAGGGGGTCACTAAGTCCTCCGTAAAGGGTCACTCCGCTGCTTTGGCTTCATTGGTTCGATTAATCCTTCTGGATCACTCTCTCTTTTTTCTCCGTTTTATAAAATGATGTAACACTTCTATGCATCCGTCCTGGGGCGCAAGGATCCCATGCAGTCTGCGATAACCACGCAGATTTGGGGAAATCGCTCCTCCCACAGAAGCCCTTTCACTGTTGCGCGCAGGCCACTCTCTGACCCTCCATCTCGGGCTGATGGTCTTCGTCATCGTAGGCATCCTGCTGCTGCTGCTTGCTGAGTCTCTGTTTCAAATATTCCTTGTCTACCGTCTGGCATGTAACGACTTCACATTCACTATTTTCCAAATCGTACTTCTTCTCAATTTCATTTTGCTTCTTCAAAATTTTCAAAATTTCCTTCTTCTCATTTGTTATAATTAAATCCATGGGGTATTCCACTTCAAAGGTAATGTATAGGTTTCCCTTTTTAAATGGATCCTTATATGTTGGCATTCCCTCTTCCGCTATTTCCCTAATGTCTCCATGTCTCACAAATCCAGAGTTTGTACAGTCGACTAGAATTTTCCTTTCATCTAAGTGCACAATCTCTGCAACAAAACCGGTTAACGATTCATACAAGGAAATTTTATGTGAGATAAATAAGTCAACTCCTTCTCTTCTGAATAACTGATGCGGCTTCTCATTCAGTATGACCACAAGATTTCCTGTAATTACATTTGGTTTTTCGTCCGCTTCCCCATTGAATACAATTTTATGTTTATTGGGGGCTCCCTTTGGAATATACACTTCGATAATTTTTCTTGTCTTTAAAACGCATCCTCCTTTACAATTTGCACATTTATCCTTTTCGTTAAATATTTTTCCCTTTCCTCTACAGCCATTGCAGGTTACCTCCGTCTGGTGTAGTACACTGGAGTGATATCTCATGTACGTCTTTGTTCCTCTTCCGTTACATTGTTTGCAATCCACTTTGGCATCCTTTGGTCCACCATGACCTTCACAATTAGCACATATAACATCTTTACTTATGGCTAATTTCTTCGTTGCTCCGTTGTATAACTGCTCCAGAGTTACCTTCACTTCACTTACAATATCTTCTCCTCTCTTTTTCTTCCCCTTTCCTGCATTCAGTATGAAGTCAAACAGATCGGTTGCTTCGGTTGGCTGTTCTCCATTTTCGAGACCTTCCTCTCCGTATTCGTCGTACAATTTCCTTTTTTCCTCATCAGACAGAACTTCGTATGCTCTCGAGATCTCCTTAAATTTCTCTGGGTCTCCTCCCTTATCTGGGTGATGTATTATAGCTAATTTTCTGTACGCTTTTTTTACTTCATCAGTGGTGCAGTTTTTTTTTAAATTCAAAACTTCGTAATATTTTGAATTGTTCACCTGAACGGAGAGGCGAAAATAAAAAAAAAAAGAAAAGCAAATGTGTATGAACTGTTCAGGCGTTTTATTTATTTATTTTTAGCTAGCTATATTCAGTTGTTCCACTTTAGCACGGTCTTTTCCATTTGTTGTGTGCACAAAAAAAAAAAAAAAAAAGGAACACGATGGAAAATGCGGAAAAGAACAAAGCGACAGCCCAGCAATGTGCCAGCTCGCTGTTGATATCACTACATTTGGCTTTTCTACATGTACAGTTTTAAGAGCGCGCCCGACACACAACACTCTGTTTCCATCTGTGTATGTACGCAACATGGCACGTGTTAACGAAACCTCTGCGCGCGAACTGCGACATATCTACATGTGTGTTCTCATGTCTGTACATGTTTGCATATGTGAAGTGGTGGATAACTTGGTAAACGTAAGCATGTATCCGATGATATACAAAGGCATGCTCCCATATGTATGCAAATCTCAATGGGTGAAATTTCCCCATTGGGGCCTTCGTAGCTCCTCTCCGCCATTCATTCCGCTCTTGCTTACTTCTCTTTTCCTACGGGTTTGTTGCCCGCCCATAGAATCAAAGGGGAAACCAGAAGAGAAAAACATTTTTCACTTTCTTAAATGGAAGAGATGTGAACTCTAGTTTTTGTAAAATTATCAACTTTGGGAAGCTCTACAAATGATAACTCCTTGAGTTATGTGGCGCTCAATTCGTATGGCTGTATTTTTTAGGAGATTCTTACGCAACTTTTTTTTTTTTTTTTTTCGTAGGATGAATGATGGATGTATGTTTTTCTTCCTCTTCCTTCTTTTAAGGGTTCCTTTTTGGTCCCGCGTTGTTTTCTCCTTTCTTTTTTTTTTTAATTTATCTTAGCTCATATGATACGTGTTCGCGTTTGTATTCATGTACAAATATGCATGTAACGCATGTAAGGTTGAAATATATGTATGTACCCTTATATAAGTATTTCTGTACGTTTTCGTACTTTTATGATTATTTACGCATGTGGAGGGGTGCCCTTGGCTAATAATAAGCATGTACATATGCATATTATATGCACGTGTTACGCATACGTAAAAATGCTAAATGATGTGGGCACTAATAAGGCTGGCATCAACAATGGCTTATGCAGTATACATGAACATTTTTACTCTTTAATTTTTTCTCCCCATTTGATTTTTCCTTTTCCTGCTTTTATTATTTATTTTATTTTTTTTTTTCCTTCTTGCTATTTGATGTTCGTGGCTATTTCGAAAGAAGCCCATGTTGCAGCTGCATCGGTGGCCACTTAATTTTTCCTTAAGCCCCTCTCCCCCCCTGGCGTTTCGGCTTCTGTAGTATAGTAGAAGTGGTAAGTAGTAGGCTTGTTATAAATGGCAAGAAACGCATTCACGTGCATAGAAGGACGGGAATAAAGGAAAGCGCACGCGGTCGGGTGGATAGGTTGACGAAGGAGAATTAGTGGATATATATATTTACCTTCCCATACACTTATGTACTCTTCATTTAGGAAAAACACATGGACTCTTTTTTTTCTTTTTCTTTTTTTTTTCGTTTCGGCCACTTCATATTATGCTGCATATTTATACTGCCCCCTATGCTCATGCAACTATGTACATATATGCATATGTACATTTCGAATGCGTGTATTAAGTCACGGTGGATTATCTTTTAAAAGCTGTGAGAAAGAAAACTGCGCGTGTATCTTCACCCGCTTGGCGCTAACTTGTGTGCATAGAAGAGGCACGCAATCAAATGGGCAAATATGAATACATATGTATTCGTTCCTATGCATATATGTGCCAATGGCACGCTTGCGTGCCTGTACATCATCGCATGGTTAATTGCTCTTGCACAAACTTTCTTTATTTTAATGTTTGCTACTTCCTACGGTGGAAGAAAAAATTCGCAATTCACGTGGCCCTGCCCCCTTCCTGATCAAGTCCCCAATTGGAGAGTTCTGTTTGTGATTGAAAAAAAAAACACTCCCTTGGTGGGAATAGACTTCTTTTTTGCTCCACTAGGTAACATATGCCGCGTCGTTCGCGGTTACGTTTGGCAACCCGTTAGCAGCCCTGTTCACGCTACAAGTTCTCTTAGTCATGCGAAAGGTTACCTTCCTTAAGAATTTGTTCCCACCAGAAAGTTTCAATATTACTCCCTTAAGCGACACTACTCTTACACGCACGTATGCACAGCTTGTGTGTGATAAAAAAAAAAGGAAAAAAGGCTTAACGGAAGGGAAGTTCACCACATATGTGTGCAATTATTCGTCTGAAAAAACAACCTAGTGGTAAAAATGGCACACCAGGTGTAGGAACACCAATCCCCGTACTTTGTTTAGCACAGCTAAGTGATACTATAGAAAATTCGCCTTTTTTTTCACAAATGATCACTTCGTCCTTATGGGGAGTACATTATTCCGTGGGTTACACTCCTGTGAAGGGCACACAAGCGACGGGTAGGGGCCCGGAAGAGTATGCAGACATGGGGATATACCTACATATTTATTCTTAAATACAAGGTAAAGAGGGTATCAACTGAAAAACGCTCTGGAGTAACATCCAAATATGTTTAGTGCACTTGAACGACCCGCTTTTACGCTCCTGTTTTGTTCCGCTACGACCCCCATAAATGAAGGGCAAATGTCGACTGTGCTCCTGTCGAATAAAGAAAAACTTAACTTACCACCACATTTTCAAATGAACGAAGATATAGAAGCTGTCCTCCAACTTCCCTATCGGAATTGTACAACAAGTTGGTAAAAAAAAAAAAAAAAAAAAAAAGTGGCGATTTTTTTTTCTTTCAATTCGAACCCCTTATCATTCACGTAGCAAAATTGAATAAGCGGACATGGGTACCTGGCAAATTTGGTGATTTCTAAATTCCGCCCTGCACATTTGCTCAATTTTATGTGCAATAGAAGTTGGTCAGTTAAAAGAGGAGGGCAGACGGAACATGTGGAAAGCGCTCCCCTTCAGTGGGACAACTCTCAGGCATTCCTCCACAGGATGATCATATTATGTTGATATTTAATGCGTCGCGTATTTTTCCCCCAATTGAAGGGTGCAGGCGTCCTTCTGCTTGTCTCTATCAATAGGGTACACGCACAAGTGATACAATGGCGCAGGCCAGTTCCCTTACTACCTACGAAGTAGCTAATTTGAATAATGGGAAAGGCTAATTTTGGTGTTATCGCGTTTCGTCAGGCTGCCTTCTAATGGCGCTATTGCTCCAGGCGCCTTTGCCCTGATAATTTTGCATTATTTGTTCAGGGGGCAAAGAGAGCTATTTCTGAAAGTGCTTAAAAAGGGATTGCATACAGGATAACGAATTGTGTGTGTGTAGGTGAGGAGTCCTCAGTCCCCTATTTTCCTTTCGTGCGATTTCACTTTATGCCCTCCCCGGAAATGCGCCAAATTGTTTCCATAGCCCTTGGGTCGAAAGAAAAAAAATTAGATCACTGAAGTGCATGGATAGAGTAGCGTTAGGAAGTCGTCCCAGATGGACTCATCACCCATGGTGCAGTTAAGGCATATCCTGGAAAAAAAAAATTAATGCTGGGGGGAGTCCGTGTAATACATTACATACACAGGGAGGCTAGAATAAATTAGAAGATTTTTTTTTTTTTTTTTTTTCTTTTTCACTTTTGTAAATTATCTCGAAAAGGGCACAGAGGATGCATGCGGACGAAACCGTTGTTTTCTCTTCACGCGAAGGAGCGATGCTTCCCTATTAGCTGCCCTTCGTTCTGCCCTGCATGAGGTTATGCCCAAATAGTAAGGGCGGAGGGGGTTGCATTGCTTTTATGTCCAGTAAGGCAAAAATCGCGTCTGAACATTGCATAGTAAAATTAAAAAGCATAGAGAGAGAAAAGAAGCCCGGTTTAGTCTGATACACATGCGCAGGAACACATTCGGAAGGAGCCCCCTCGTAGGAGTGCCACGATAATATTGTTGCTACATACAATCCCTTATCGAAAAATGGAGAAAGGGAAAAACTCAGTGGAAATAGAACTTAACAGACCCCCCCAAGAAGTGAGCTTGAGCGCATTCAGCATTCTGTTTAGCGAAATAGTGCAATATTGTTTATGGAAAAGTAAACGGGGTTATCGAATTGAAGACTCCCTACACGAGATGGGCTTGAGAGTTGGTTATAAACTAAACGAATACCTACCATACAAGAATAAAACGAAGAGGTGTGTAAGCATTATAAGCATGTTAACCTTCTTGTCTAAGCACTTGTGGAAGTACCTATTTCAGCATTCCTCAGATTTGCTCAAGTCTCAAGATAGCATTTACGAGTACATGCTTTGCGACAAAAATATTTTACTAAACAAATTTATTAGTGTGCCTAAAGATTACGGAAATATTAACTGCGCTTCATTTGCAGCTGGTATCGTGGAGGGGATGCTCTGCAGCTCTGAATTCCAAGCAGAGGTGACGGCACACACGGTGTATGAAGACGACAAGAATTTTAACACCACCATTTTTATCAAATTTTATCCGGAAGTTGTGGACAGGGAGAAGAGTCCTTAATGTGACGAGTGGAAGAGTTGATGTAAAAAGAAAAAAAAAAAAAAAAATATTTTGCTAAGAGGCTTCCATATGACCTTCTCCACTTCATTATATTTGCTTTATTTTATTTTATTTTTATTTTATTTTTTTTTATTTATTTTTTTTTTTCTGATGAAATTTCCAAAGGGGCGTTTTCACACCAGCGGAAATTCATTCCAACCTCTCTGGGCAAAATTTCGGCGAGCGCCGTTTCGTAGCTGCAATGTGTACTCTGGCCAACCGTAGTACCCCACACTGCATCTGCTGTCACCTAGTATAATTCCCCCCCCCCTTATTGTGACGCCTAATTACACACGCACCAACAGAACACAACCTGCATAGGAGAACCCACCGGAGGGACATTTCCTTTCCCTTTTCATGTACATAAATTTATACACCCAGTTTTGGGAGATAAACTGTCATGCACGAAGTGTACCATATGATTGAGTCATTTATGCTACGTGGTTAAAGGCTTTTGGGACTTGTCTCCCATATGTGTGTGTTATATATATGTGTGTTATATATGTGTATGAAAATTCCTCCTGTTAGGGGATACATTAGGGGCAGCGAGCGAAGGGGTGTGAATGGTATGCTGGGGGGACGTATATACACAGGGAGGTTCCAAAATGTTACACCTACCTGGAAAAATGTAAAAATAGAAAAATGGAAAAATGGAAAAATGGAAAAGAGGAAATAAGGAAAAAAAAAAAAAAAAAAGTAAAAACACCCCCCTATTTTTCACTTCTCCCTTTTTTTGCGAGAATCTTATTTTCCACTCGTTACACAATTTTCTCTTTTCCAAAACAAACGGAAGAATTACCCCACTACACAATTATAGCCCCCCCGTACTAATCCGTTACATTTCCCCATATAACAATGCACGAAGGATGAAATTTCTCCACGCCGGCTTAACTTTGGAAAGTTCCTTTTGTAGTAAAACATGTACCTTACTTTCTCCACCAAACTCTGCGTAAATGAGGCATAAATAAAAAACATATATATAATAAAATAAAAAACAAAAAGCATACATATGAACTTATTAACGTAAATATGAATATATGTATAAACATACGAGCACACATTCCTATCTGCGTACATGTATGCCCAATGCAGCTTCCGCGACCTCAGGGGAGAACCCGCGCGGTTGCCGAGGCTGGTGCAAATTAGATCAGCTCCCCTTGCCGGGAATGCACATTCCTTATCTGTTGGATTGCGTGCATTATAAACCAATGAGTCGGCCGAAGGGGACTCTCGTGCTCATTAGGCACTTCATATCCAATTACATCTGCGCATTCTCCTCTCCATTCGTAAAAAAAAAAAAAAAAAAAAAAAAAAAATGAGAAAAAGAAACGTAGGGAGAAATTCCCATACAGAGTATGCCCCCAGATGAACACATTTTGCCCCTTCGCACAAAGAATTATGACCCTGTAAATAAACCATCGGATAATTTTCTCCTCTCCCGTTCATTTTACTTAAGACCAAGTGACCCGCCTTACCCCCAAACAGGGCTTTCTCATCAGCCAATCACGCAAGTGGGCATTACTATCTGTTCAGTTTGCTGCAGCCATTAAAGGAAGATTGCGCATTTTCCATTTTGCATATTCTTTTAAGTTTTGCCTACTTTTTCTTTTACCCACCCACCATTCGGTACACAGTGGACTATTTTTCTTCTTTCTTTCCACTGGGAGGTGAAACGAAGAATGCCTCTTGCACACGCATTGTGCACGTTGGCATACATATAAGAGTTAAGAAGGGCTGCTCCACCCATTCGGAGGAGAAGTAAAGCTGAGGTTAATACACGCTCTGAGGTGTATCACCACGAACTTGTTCGTTACGCATAATTCGTTTATTCTTCTTTCCCCTGTGCAGAGAGTTTGCGTTTCGGAGGCTGTGTTTTCCATCCTGTCACTTTCTTCTATCCCCTTTACAGCTGACCACATCTGGTGATTACCACAGTTGCACCGTTTGAAGAGCACAACAAAAATTAGAGGGCTCTTCACCTTGAAGACGGCATCGTACTGTCCCACTTTTTCTGCTCCTTCCCCCCCCCTCTCCTTTGTGCTTAAAATGATTCTAAGCAAGCGCAGCAATAGATTGAGCGTTCTGCGGAACTATTACAGCGTGTGGGTGGGGTATAACCAAAATGTACAGCAGGTAGAGAACTTCAAGAACAGTCTGAACTATCTGTTCAAGCCAAAGAGCATTGGAGTGATCGGAGCAACGGAAAGGGCCGGATCCGTAGGAAATTCTATCGTAAAGAATCTTATGCAGGGAGAAGAATCTTACAAACTATACTTTGTCAACAGTAAGGGAAATAAAGTGTACAACCGAGATAGCTACAAAACAATTGGAGATGTTCCAGAGGAAAATATCGACTTGGCCGTCATAGCCGTTCCAAGGAATCACGTCTTAGGAGTGATGAAGGATTTGAAAAGTAAAAATGTAAAAGGTGTAGTAATCGTAACTGCTGGTTTTAAGGAAACAGGTTCAGAAGGAACAAAGCTAGAGCAACAAATCATAGATGTAGCAAAAACTAATGGGATCAGAATTATAGGCCCAAACTGTCTAGGTATTATCCATTCTTACCACAATATGAACGCTTCCTTTGCTGACAACACAATATTAAAAGGGAATTTTTCATTGCTATCTCAGAGTGGAGCCATCTGTTCAGCTGCGTTAGATCTATCTCTACAACACAATATCGGATTCTCTCACTTCATTTCGGTTGGTTCTATGTGCGATGTGCAGTTTTATGAATTAGTGGAGTATCTTTTCTACGATGAGAACACCAAGTATATCCTACTCTATGTAGAATCCATCGGAGACATGAACAAATTTATGGCCGTTTGTAAGAAGGTCTGTCTGTACAAACCCATTATCCTTTTGAAGAGTGGAAAAACGGCCAAAGCAGCAGAAGCAGCTATTTCACATACTGGTTCTATGGTCGGAAATTACGAAATATTCTATGCATCTATGAAAAAATTAGGGGTTCTAGTAGTAGATAATTTTGAAGAACTATTCAACATGTGTAAAATACTTAACCTCTCCAAATATCCAGAGACGAATGAAGTTTGTGTAGTGACCAATGCAGGAGGTCCAGGGGTTCTTCTCGTAGATAATATTACCAGGAATGATGGGAATTTATCCAAGCTGAATGATAATTTAAAGAAAAAGCTAGATGCATTTTTACCCCCTTCATGGAGTAAAGCCAACCCAGTAGATATCCTTGGAGATGCTTCTCCATTGTTGTATAAAAAAACAATAGAAGCGCTATTAAAAGATGAACAATTTAAGAATATCATAATTTTGTTGTCTCCACAAAGTGTTACTGAACCAATGAACACTGCAAAGGAAATCATCAGCGTAAAGGATGATATGGCCAATAAGGGAAAACTGCTTCTCTGCAACTACCTAGGAGGAGTATCCCTAGAAGAATCTACTAACTTTCTAAATAAAAATAACATACCAACCTTTATTCACCCAGAGCACTCCGCACAAAATTTGTTGAAGCTGTATAAAAATATCATTCACATTCAGAACTTGTATGAAGAAATCCCCACCTTCCTGGCAGATGCAGAACAGAATCATTATGTGAATGGAATCATCTATAAACACCACTTTGGAAAAAAAATTAACGTCGACCACTCCAACGTGGGTGAAAAGGAAGGAAACACTAAACACCACATCAGTAGCGGCACACCAGAAGACATAATACAGAATGCCCTGAAAAATAAAAACTACATTTTAAATGAATTTGATTCCAAAAAAATTCTCCAGAGTTATGGCATACCAACCGTTTCAACAGAAGTGTTCTACACCTTAGAAGAAATACAAAATAATCTTTCAAAAATCACCTTCCCCTGTGCCATGAAAATATATTCGGACACCATTACACATAAGAAGGATATTGGGGGAGTTATCCTTAACATTAAGAATAAGGAAGAACTCATTGAATCATATAAGACTATTCACCAAAACGTAAAAAAACATAACCTAGAAAGTGAATTCAAAGGAGTTACCATTCAGACCATGATAGACACAAACGATGGAATTGAATTAATATTAGGATACTATTTTGATCAGAACTTCGGACCCGTTTTAATGTTCGGTTCAGGTGGATCCTACGTAGAAATATTTAAAGATAATGTTCTCTTGATTCCCCCGCTGAGTTATTCGTATACCCACCACATGATGAAGGAAACAAAAATTTATAATGCCTTATTGGGCAAATCTTCGAGATTTAAAAAATGTGATATGCCAATGCTCATTAACAAGATTATCAACTTTTCCGATCTTATTTTGGATCTCCTTCCTTATATCAACGAGTGTGATATAAACCCCTTGTTCGTTTCAGGAAGCAACATTGTGGCGCTCGACGCTAGATTTACCCTCCGAAAAAATGTAAACGCGGAGACGTTCAAGTCTGCCAAGAACAACTCCCTGTACAGCAACTTCGCGAAGAAGTACCCAGTCGATATGGTCTTCTTTGATGGGGACACTTCCGGGGAAAAAAGCAAAAAAGGCCAAGAAGCAGACGCACAGGTGAAGAAGGATGCATCATGTGAAGGAACTACCCCACCAGTGGACCTCCCTCACCAGTTCGCTTCCGTCACCAGGTCCATCCATCCCTACGATGTCAAACTTATGCACACCTTTCTCCAAAAGAACGCCAAAGAATTACACCAGAGTACCTTCTTCTTCACCACGGAGGACACCATCAAGACGAAGCTATTTGCCTTCGAGCTGTGCAATGCGGATTACGACCTTTACAATGTTATTCTCCACATGCAGAACAACAAAGTTAGCGGCTTGATAAAAACAGAGAAAAGGCAAGATTCCAACCATTGCTATCCTTATGCAACGGATGCAGCCACTTTTACGCACTTGATCCAGAAGCTAAATTCTTTTTCGAACAAGCAAAATTGCACATCGAACTTTGTGTACCTTAAGAAGGACTCCCCCTTTGCGGAACAACTCAAGTCCATGTCCTACGAGGTGGACTACGAGCAAGGGGATATAATCTGCTACGTTGGCGCTACCAAAACGAGCTCGTAATGCGAAAGCGTAATCGCACCTACGCGGTTAAGCAGTTGCGTGGTTACCCAAATACATGTCACGTGAAACCATGTAAGCACAACCTTCTTCCAGTATTTGGGACACCTTCTCCCACCCCTAGCCCAGAAAAAAAAAAAAAAAAAAAAAGACACAGAATATAGTGTGGGTGTGATACCTCCTCCTCGTGAAAAAAAAACTGCACGCATTTTCAACCTTACCCATTTTAAAGTAAAAATATTACCCAAGCTGTACCATGTTAGAGGGTTAACTGGTTGTTCGCACTTCACTCGGTAAGCTACGTTAAGGTAATCTGTATTAAGATAATCTACGTTAAGCTAACACATATTAAGCTAATGGCAACTCAGTTCAGATGGTTTGTTTGATCTAAGTGCAGGAAAAAAAATGCGTTGGGGGGGCCAAGGAGATGTGACCAAAAAAAAAAAAAAAAAAAAAAAAAAAAAAAAAAAAAAAGTATAGGCCCTAAGGTGACCCCCTATATGACAAAGCCCAACATGGGTGTCTTCTCCATCCCTAGGGACGTGTACGCCATACAAGGGTTATGCGATTTTGTCGGTACATCCACATGTGGTGATTACCCTTGAGATATGTGTCCACTCTCTGTTGCTACCCCAGGGTAGACCATTTCCACAGTGTGGATCCCCTCATACTTTTTGCGCAAAATGTTCGCACGCAACTTTACGCTAAGTAACAAGTTCTCGTATCCGCACTCATCAGAGGAAAAAAAATCATTCCTGTTGAGGTAAAAATAAATTTTATTATTAATTTTCTCCTGCAAGTAAGACGAACTAGCACACCTGATTATTTTTAAATTTTCAAAATTTAAATTATCATAAGAGGATGGTAAAAGGGATAGGCATTCTGTGTGCAACAGCTCATCGTGTAACTTGACCAACTTGGAATTTTTTTCGACAAGCTTTTGGTGATATAAAAAACAGTCGTATAAGATTTTCATTTCATTGATTGTGGCGCTTTTATACACATGCTGAAGGGCCAAGAAAATTTCCTGTGCAGTTTCTTCCAGCTCATGTATGTGTGCTTTTTTATTTGTCTCTTCTCCGTCCATGGAAAGGAGTGTGCACACATGCAGAAGCTTAATTAAAGATGATGTATCGTACAAATGTAGGTAATCGAGGACACAAAGATTTAGCAGATGCTTAAGTGTACTTTTCTCCCCATAATTTAGGAGCGTTAGTAATAGCAGGTGGAAAGGCAAGAAGTGAAGAATATATGGATTGTAAGTGTTGCGCCGGGTATGCTCCTTGTGTGAGTTTTCCCCATCACACTTCTTCCCCTGGGGGATGGCATACAAATTTTTCTCTTCCAAAGATAACTGCTCATTTTTATTGTTCACGAAATTTTCTATATTGATGATAACCAAGTCGAATAATCCTTCATGTCTAATTTTGGACGATAACAATAAGAGTAGCACATAGGAGATATTTTCTGGAGGCAACAATTTGATGTTATTAATTTTTTTCTCAAACTGGGTATGTATATATGTGTTCTCCTTTAACCCTAGTCTTCTATATGCACTTAAAAATTTTACAAAATCTTTGAACCTGCAACTGTTGCCATTGGTATGTAATTCCTTCACTTTCCTGTTCACCAACTCAATCAGTACTTCATGGGGGTCATCCAACCTACTGCACGCCTCAAGTATTGTGAACCCATCTTTATCGTAATAATCGTAATTGGTTAAAATTCTGTTTATAATATTGGCAGAGGTATCTGCATCTACATACAGGTACGATATATTTTTAACTATAGAAACCAACTCATTTTTGTAATCATTTATGTTTCTATTCAGCTGAGATATAAGTGGTGATTTGACAACAGGGTGGTGGAGATTTAATTGCTTGTAAATGTTTGTCATTATTTTTACCCTTAGACAAGACCTGATATTGATTAGGTCATTCACTCTGTTGCAGACAACTCCAAGTAAGGTTTCATTTGAGTATTTTAACTTGGCGTAGATTTCTAATATTTTAACCAACTGAGGTGGAAAAAAGTCTTCACAAAAATCGTACAGATGATTGGTAATCGTCTTCACCACTTCTGCGTCACACTTCCTCTCCCTACTTATATCGGTCAACAGTTTTATTACCTGTTCTGGGGTTTTCCTTCCTATGTTCAGAAGGTGATCGTACTGCCTGTACACGTCACTCTCCCGGTATGTGTGCTGCACATTTATGCCATTCCGCTGATATGCTTCACCCTTGCTGCACGAGCTCAAGCTGCGTGAATTGGGGAACTGCCCTCTTCGGATTTTCAGGCTCCTCCCTACTCTTAATGGAAGCCCGGCCATCGGGTGGGGGTGGAGAAGCGGAAGGCAATATACCGATTTTTATATATAGAATATGTATAGCAATAACGTAGTTAACTGCCCTTGGGAGAGTCCCTAGCAACGGAAATGAATAAAGCGCCGTAGGATTAGCGCTGCATCCACTGTTCACTCTTTTGTGCTAACACCAATACATAATTGCTAGCCCGTAGCTCCTTTAAAAACCCCGCGTGTGAGCACCATGGGGGATGAATTCGTATGATCAAATGGGAGCACCATAGCATGATAGTTAAATAATCTAAAGAGAAAAATTGCACAGCGTACACGCATTCTAAATTGCCAGTTTAACCGTTTCGCAACTTATATGTCGGGAACTTCGCTCTATCGCCTTATCCTCCCCTTAAACAATAGTGCACATATTTACGGTATGCGCCAGGGGGGGATCGCGTTTAAGGAGACCCCTCGACTCTGTATTTTCTTATACATCGATATTATGCCTTCTAAGTAAAATTTCTATAATTCTCTTCACCCTGCAGAACGGCGCGAATGCAGGTGTACCTCAGTGTGTAGTGAACTTTTTTTGTGAATTATTTTCATCCTCTTGGACCTTAAGTGTGGACGTAGCTTTACCCAGCTAGCCATTTTGTTGTTGTTTTTTTTTTTTTTTTTTTTTTTTTTTTGTGCAGGTAAGAATAGCACATGTGTGCAAATTAGCGAATTGGCCATTCATACTCTCGTTCCACGGCCAACCTGCAACTGAACCAACGGCTTTACACTTCCGGTGGAAAAATAATGACATCGTTAATCCACTAATTTTAATTTGTTCAAGTTATTGAAAAAGTTTCACTCACTTTGCTAAAGTGCACACAAATGTAGGATGGGAGCTTGTGAAAGGGAGTAAAAAAAAGATGGGGAAGGGTAGCCACGGCGCCATGTTGCAAAGCGCAGGGAAGAGGGGCCACTCTGTGTAGTTATTCCCACCAAATTTCTTACACTTGATATGCACCATTTCAAACTCATAGACGATATGTTCAGAGGTAAGGGGGCTAGCATGCACACACATGGACACGTGGGCGTACAACAAATCTTCAGATTACATTAAAACGAATGGGGCTGAACATTGCGCATTAATAGGGGCGTAAAGCAGCGTAACACAAACGACACAAGGGAAATTCCTTCGTCGAGCATTTGTTGAATGAGCACGAAAACATATAAGTGAAAAGTAGTGACGAATGTGAGACACAGAAAAAAAAGCAAATGTGAAGAGTGGGTGCCTGCTAAATTATGCAAACTTTCCAAGTGGCAGAATGGCAAAATATGCCAAGGTTAAGGGGGGTACTGCCAAGGGGAAGCAGCTGGAAGGGTAGACACTTTACGCTACTCCGGTTACGTAAATGATGTAATCGTACCACGTGGCCAGGGTGAAAAGTGAACTGCCCGCGACGTACATGTAACATGCTGAATTATACCAACTGTCGTAAAAAAAAAGAATGCTGGCAATCGTAAACAAAAGTCCTCCAACTAAATTGGACACGTAAACAATGAAGACTTTATAATCCACGCTTTTTATATTGTTAAAATCCATAGCAATAATAAAAAAGGCGGCTCCAACGAGGAAGAAAATACTTCCTACAACGAAGGTCATAATGGCAAAATAATCTTCCTTAAAACAGCAATAAATTGAGCCGATTATAAAAACAACACACCCGATTACGTAACACAAATACCCAATGTATTCATTTTTCTTTTCCCTGCCAACGTTCATAGCACCGATTACATTGCTATAAACACACATGACACATGCTATGGCAAAAATGATACATCCAGCTACGTATAACTTTGGGTAAAGAAAAAATGTACTGCCAATTATAAATAAAACCATACTCACAAAATTGGTATGGAATTCCCATGGGCAATTTAAAATGTCTGTAATTTTTACATTATTTTTTGCATTTGTCTGATTATCCTTGTCTGATGCCATTTTTCCTTTTCCAAGAAATGAACTTTCGTTGTCTGTAAAGAAGCCACAAGACTTTAATTTATTTTTTTTTCCATAATTAAATTCCTTCTTTCCAATGTTCCCTTCTTCAATGTCCATTGTCCTCGATTCCGTGGTGGAATTGCCATCATATTCTTCTGTATGGCTCGTTACACTTTTTAATTCATACATATCTGCTTGTTCGATCGACTTATGTGTTTTCTTTTTTTTTTTTTAAATTTTCTCGATTTTGTTTTTTCACCTTGAAATAAATGGAGCGCATTTTCCCTTTGTCCAGCGTGTTTCGTTTTGTGACGCGGGCTCCTGCTGTGCGTACTTACACCTGCGGGGGGAAGGGTGCGCATATGAAGTGAGCAACTCACATTTGCATATGTAAACATATACGTTTAACGTATATACGACCGTGTTTTCCTTCACGCACACGAAGATAGGTGTTCGATGAACAAGCGCGGCGGAGTGTGGAGCTTCCCTTACTGTTGCAGCGTTTTTGCGTCTCTCCTGTGCTTTTCTCCTTTTGTTTCCTCCTTTTTTCTTCCTTTTTTTTTTTTTTTTTTTATCCTTTTTTATGTTTGAATGCGTCCGAGCGGATGCAAAATGTATATATATATATATATAATCGTTTGGGGGAATGCCTGATTATTCCCGATGAAGACTCTTGCAGTTGCTTATATTTTTTTTTTTTGGCAATTTTCTGCGCGGCCGCACGATTTTTCGATTTTGGCGCGGTGCGGAACAAACCAGCACAATAATTTAATTACACCTGTTCACACGTGTGCGTTGGAAAATAAGGTGACGTGGGGGGCGCGCCCAGGAACATTCGACGCGGAACAGAGAAGGGAGAAAAAGGAAAGAAAATGATGTGCCAATGTCCCAGCCTATCCCTGCACAATTTGACCGCTGTGTCAATCATCGAAGAGGAGAACTTTCAACTGTACGCTGCTGGAACACCGGCGGAAAAAAAATAACCTGTGAAGAACGCGAAAATAAATTATAAAAAAAAAAAAAAACGCAATATAAAGGGAATGCCATGTTTGTACCTGCTTTTCCAGCAACTCCCATTTTATATCGTTATACTGATTTGCAAACCGTTGTGAAGGGAACGGGCATGTGAAAAAGTAAAAAAAATAAAATAAAATAATAAATTAAATTAACGTATATTACAACGACTGCAGGCCAAATAGGGAATTCTCCCCACTCCTTCAGTTGTCACAAAATGGCAAATGTGTGTCGTGCTGAAATGTTCGAAAGTAATGGAGATAACAAAAAATCAGAACGATGCGATTGGCCTAAAATTTATAGCATTCAGTTGCTCGACAATTGATGGAAATGGAAAAGTGCAAAATATTGCTTGACCTGTCTAGGCAGTTTTTTTTTTTTTTTTTTTTTTTTTTTCTTTTTTTGATAAAATTGGGTTTAACGCGATTTTGCGTGAAATTTCGGAAAAAAAGGGAGTGAGGGACAACTTACTTAGGAGGAAAGAACGCCCGAATGTATACAGGACGTGCGCGGGTGGATCGACGAAACTTCAAAGAGGGGGAAAACGGCGGAAAGACAGGGTATATTAACAACACAGATTAACAGCGCAAATTAACAACACAGGTGCGCAAAACGAAGCAAGGGAAGGAAGAAAAAGTGGGCACATTTTACAAACGTGCTCAACTGAATTAGCAAAAAGGGATGGTCTCGTCCCAACGTAGGCACTGCAGGGCGCTACCAAAACTGCTCATGTACGAAGAAAACGTACAAAAATGGAGCTGCTGTATATTATGGTACATAAAATTCAGAATCACTTTCAGGAGTCCCACGCAAGTGGAATGGTCAAGGAGATAGCCCGAAAAAAAAACGTTCTTAACATTGTACAGTTGGCTGTGAATGTAAGCCTGTTGGACTGCGTTAAAAATTACGATCGAGAGTAACGATCTGGATAGGTCACATTCGTATTTGTTGGGTTCCTCCTCTTCGTCTAATTCTTCTTCCCCCAGAACGTTCGCCTGAACGTGTTGGTAATCATTCCCGTTTTTACTGTTTAGATCGGATTGGTTAATCTCGCCAGCGTTACCTTCCACACAGTCGTTTCGACAGTTCAAAATTTCCCCCCTGACGTGTTCATAACATTTTGAGGATTTTTTTTTCTTCCTACCATTTTTCCTGGAAATTTTTCCACCAAACAGAAGACGCTCAGTTGTTTCGCGCCCTCCATGGAAACCCCCATCTGAGTAGAGGTTTGGGTCCACTTCGAGGTCACTTTGGCATTTCCTACTCACCATGAGGATATTTTTTTGCCTTCTATTTTTTATATTCCGTTTGGTTAGGCCTCCCTCGTGCGGAACATCCGTGTCGCTGTGAGAGTGGAAGAGCGGATTTCTAACCACGGTCCGTATCTTCTGTGCTCGGTTCCCGCCGGCACAGTGGGGAGTCTCCTGAGGATCATCTGCGCAATAATCACCGTCGCAGTCATCGTCGCTGTGACTATCGAAGGAGTCACAGTCCGTACCCCAGCCCAAGGCATCCCTTTGCACCGTCGGACGTGCAAACAATCCCTTAGCATCAACTATGTGCTGTGCGTTGCCAAAGAAAGAGGCAGTCAAATCACTACTAAGTCCGGCGTTGCCATAGGAGGTACCATAAATGTCCCCAACGGACATGTCGAATGTTTTTCTATTCCCACGTTTCGCTAGCTGAAAGATTCTTTCTATGGAGGAATGCTTTCCCGTTATTAAAAAGAACAAACCGATCACACTTTTGTACGAAATGAAACATGAACCAACCCGCGTAACAACATTGTTTGCGTTAATCAAATGGTAAGTGATTCCTCTTTTTACACTGACGAGTAGGTAAGGGTATACATCATGACCTTCTCCCATTTCGCTCAGGTATTTTTCTCGTAGCCCATTTTTATTTTCTTCTTCCTCCTCCTCCTCCTTTTTCCTATTTTCCACATGTGTATTTTCCTCCCGCACAAATTTGTACAAACTATTCGGACAATACTTTGTCAAAAAAACAATTGCTCTATTGATGCACTTTACTTCTTCGTGATAGGACAACTTGTTAATTTTTTTTAATTTGGAAAACTTGTTCCTAAGGTAGCCACTCCTCTTCCCGGTAAAATTTATTACCGTCTTTGAGATTGTGTTCTGTGAGCATTTGGACAGAGCTTCATCCAAGCTACTTATCTTTATGGTGAAGAAATAAATCTGCGCAATTTGATCATCCAGTAATTGGTTATTCCGTTTATTTTGCGCTACCCCCGATTGGTCCTTCAGGAAATGACGATACGCATTGAATGGTTCCTCCATGTGGGTACCCATTTTTGACGGTACAATTTGAAGGTGTTCGTTTTTTTCTCTATCTTGGCACAGTACAACCAGGTGTAAATGGCCCACAATGAGATGCTTTATCGTTAACAGATAAGCATATATATCCTTCTGCATTTGGAGGTACTGCCCATTCGGGGTGGATGGTTCCGATTTCCATTGGGATCCTTCATCGGAGATGAAATTATGGTCCTTTCTGTGAGAAATAATTTCTTCTTTCGTTCCCACCTGAGCCTGAGTATCCTCACTCAAGTAGAAGATTCCTCGGCGCGCGTCTACATCGTTCATTGTCCATTCTTGGTTATTCTTTATTTTTTCCTTCACCAGAATGCTCGTCACGCCGACTTGGTTATAGGAGCATTCAACACCCAGTGTATTCCCCATTGTTCTACGTGCTGGTGTGCATGGAATCGGAGAGGGGTACAACGGTAATAAACTTAAAGTAAAAAATGGGTTTGGAAAAGTCCAAAAGGGAAAACCAAGTTGAGTTATACAGATACGTTCCCCTACGCCTGCGTTCCTCGTTAAGGCAAACACAATTTTCTATGATTAACGTCGAGAAGTAAACACCTTTGCGGGGTATGCAGTGCTTTTTCAGGAAGTTTACATAGATGGACCCTCTATCACATAAGTAAGGACATATAATTAGAGTTGTACAGAACAAGAGGAGGGGAAGGCGCCCATTTTTTCAAAATGCCTAGTGTGCTAACATCCCCCAGGATGCAGCCGTTGTAGGATATATAGAAGTACACTGATCAGGCTATCCTCCCCCCAACTACACTCCTACTACTTAAATAACCACCAGTAGAAGTTTTTAGTGACTACGACGTAGGAGGTAGGAAATTCTAGCCTGGCCATTCGTTCGAGTCGTAGATGGTTTGTTCACTTGGCTACCTCCATCAAGGGTAACAGTTCTCGTACAAAATAGTGTTGAAGAAATAAATAAAAATTGAAAATGTGGGTGATGATTGTGTGAAGCATAGATATATTTTAAAGGTATCATTCATTTGGACCTTTCTGTTAATTTTTTTTTTTTTTTTTTTTTTTTTTTTTTTTTTTCTTCAGCTTAATGTGCAAAGCGTGACCATAAATGCCTATCACCATTTTGTGAAAGTGTTAAACGGTATTCCGCTCTCCATGCGTAAATAACACGTCCGTTCACTTCACCTTTTTATTTCTTTTTTGCTTCTTTTTTCCCCATTTGAGGGAGTGGAAAAGTAGCCATTGCAAAGGTAGGCTGCAAACCTATGTTTACCTGCGTGCGTAGGGCGGTTTCCTCATCAAGTGAACACGACTTATGTGGCTCGTATGCAACCGTTGTTCATTTGCAAATTATATGCATCATAGATGTAGATGTTTATGCCCACTGTTGATCTACCTCCGTGTTCCCACACTTTTTTTTTTTTTTTTTTTTTCTTTACACATCGCCTCCAAATGGACATTCACCAGTGCTCAACTATGCAGGGAACCTCCAAATACGGCGGGAGAGAGGTACACAAAAATGGGTCATAACCATAAGGGAGGCTTAAAATTTTTTTTTTCTTTCAACTGATAGGCACGCGCATATTGCTATATTCCTGCACAAAGAGGGAAATATAGAAACAGACATAAACGTAAACAGAACTGGGTGAAAGGTGTCTTTACTTGAGGAGCCCTCCAAACCCATTTGTGCAAAAATTATGTCATGCATTTTCCGTATGTGGGTGTTCTCCGAATGTTTCTGCAAAATTGGAGAGCAGACTGAAGCGTGCGTTCACTGTGCATAATCAGCTTATTCGAACAGATGGGTCATAAAGAAAGTGTTTATAAAAAAAAAAAAAAAAAAAAAAAAAAAGAAGAAAAAAAAAAATGAAATACCAAAGGGAAGGTGCATGCATACACATAACTCTAATTGCAATTTCATTTGGCTGAATACCCTCAGATGAAATACATTACCCATTGAGTTAGAAAAGAGCGAATTTGTTTTTTGCCCAATGGTGGTCATTACGCCGATAATTGTCATGACGGTTGCGCCATTAGGCATATGCACCCCTCACGGTTCCCCCAGGTGTCCAAAAAAAAGAAAAAGTGAAACACCCATGCAGGCATGCGCATATGTGTTCGATGAACCTCGCAGACGTGCATACGCAACGGAAGGGAAAAGTCGCACTCGTTATGGAAGTGCTCTGCAGGACTGATCAAGTATAACCAAATGAGTGTTAACTAGATTTGGTGCATACGCATTTGTTTGTTTGTTTTTTTTTTTCGTTTCGTTGCTTTTTCCTCCGATTTGCACCCATTCCCTTTGGAGAATAAATCTATAAAATTTTTTCTGCGTCATCGGGCAAAGGTAAACATAAATATAAACGCATCGCAAATCATTCTAAGAAGAGTGACCAATCACGGGTCATGCGTGTGAGGGATATTTATTTAGTTATTATTTTTTTTTTTTTTTCACTCATTTGATGAAAGACAAGTGGAGTGATACATAAAATGACCACCTAATCAATCGGCTAATTTATTATCTGGTTGGCTAGGTGATCGGCAAACTGCTTCCCTAAATTGGTTGCACTGTTTTCCCCTTCTGAGGAACGAAGCATTACGTGCGCTTTGGGGCCATGTCCAGAAATTTCGACTGATACCCCTTAGAAAATCTTCGTGCAGTGGTTCGTACATAGGTGCAGTCCCCACGAAGAGGAATTTCCCCTCCGTCTGGTTCCAAAATTTTAACTTAAAATCGTTACATTTGGCAAGGCCCCCCCGGTGGCGTCACTTTTGCGTAAGTTTGCGCCCGCTCATTTGCCCCTGATTGACTACTCGACTAGGCAAAGATGAATGGGGAATCCAGACAGGTAGGAGAAATCCTGACAAGTGCACTCAGCAGTGTGGGTTTGAGCAAATGTCGTATGAGATTGCCCACATGAGAAGGGGATTACAAAAGTGGAGTTGAAATTTCCCCTGAGCGGATACATAGTACACCAAAGTACAGGAACACCCTGACTAAAAGCTGCATCTTCCACACCCCTAACCTCCTTGCATCCAGGTTAACGCCCCTCTGAGGAAGTGCACCGAGATGGAATACATGTGCCATCTTTACAACACACAGCTAATTGAGCAAAGGGAGAGAATAAATGAAATAAAAAAGAAACTCAACTCATACAATCAGACAATACAAGAGCAGGAAAATCTTTTTAACCACTTTACTAAATATACAGATGGATTCCTGAATAACATAATGTAATGCTTTTTTTTTTTTTTTTTTAATTTGGATTGTCTTTCTGTTCGTCATTATGGACACCCTCACGCCCTTTGTATGCTCATTTTTATGTCCACTCCTACACGTTTTGACAAAGAGAAGGCATAAAAAAAAAAAAAAAAAAAAAAAAAAAAAAAACAGCCATTTCATCCCCTTTGGCTTTTTCTCCTGGTATTTATAGAACCTTCCTTGGAAATTTTACCAACTCGAAAAAATTCGGTATGTTTGGTACCTGTGCGAGGTATTGTCTTGTGGACGATCGGGTTAGTCTTCCCGCTCTGTAGAAATATGCCCCCCTTCTGTGATGGGGGACAGCCCTCCTATGTGTGTGGAGTGTGCATCCTGCTACTGCCCAGCGATAATCCTACACTCTGCGATTTCCCCCCTGCCCCCCCCATATCTTCTTTTTACCCGCAGAACGAGATAAATTTCGGCAAAGCGAGGAAAGCGAAGGGTGTGAAAAAAGTCTCCAATATAGGTAACATACATCATTCATACGGCGGGAACGATCACAATAGAAGGAGCAACTGCAGCTGCAATTGTAGTTGCACATGTTGTTGCAAAAAATTTAAATCCAAAAAGTGTGTCAGCAATCAATGCCAAAACACCATCGTGTACAACAAAACAAGCTTCTACGTAGAAGAAAATACAAATCGGAAAAAAAGCAAAAAAAAGGGCAAGCATAAAAATGGGTTGAAAAAGAAATACTTGCAATTAACAAAAAATATATATAATCTTAACAATCCCTACGACACCGTCGAAGTGAGGGATCTTTACGATATCTATAGGAAGCAGAGCTCCTCCCACTGCCATCATTATTACGTCAACTGAAAGCTGCAAAGTGATGCCTCCCAAGCACGTGTGCGTATATATATATATATTTTTCTTTTTTCCTATTTTTCCAACATTTATATTTTAACATTGTATGGGTGTACCGGATAGAAAGCCAATCTGCCTCTACAACTTTTTTCCCAAAGGGAAGAGCATTTTTTCTGGCTATTTTTTTTTTTTTTTTTTTTTTTTAATTTATTCAGCTTTAATCTTTAGAAAATTAGTTTTTAAAAATGTTAACGTGCTGGTCTTTTTTTCCATTCCTCTCGACAATTTACAACCTTTTCAGAGTACTATAAGCATTATTCACATAACTTTTGTCTGTCACTTATCCATTTAAAAATTTTCGAACAGCACAATTTAGAAGGTGTACACTCCACTTTGTATTCCATCCACAGAGGTTGGAATGTTAATTTTGTTACCTGACCTGTTCATATATTTTTTCTTTTTTTTCTCTTTTCTCCGGAAACGTGTGAAGGTGCGGACTGCCTACCTGCGCAACGTGAATATATCCGAAAAAATGGGAAAGAGCAAAAGTGAGTGCACGCAGATGTATAGGCACGAACATTTATGCGCATAGGGGAGAAGCGTGTTTCTATGTATAAAGAACTTCTACAAGTGATTATGATACGTTTATATGTTTGTAGAATGACTTCCTTTGCTTAGCATAGGTTACCATTTCGCCAATTTTATAATTTTTCTTTTTTTTTTTTTTAATCAACGTCGTTTTTCTATCTCATGCAGGGGCTATACATGTATACATATACATATATACATATACCTTTATTAAAGTATGGCGTGTTAACCTTCCATTTTTCTTCAAGCCAATATATGTAAACTCTCCTTTTTGTATTTTTTTTTACCCTTTCCTGTTAATCATTTTAGCAAAAGGGAGTTCTACACGACGGACGATGCATACTCCTCTTTTTCCTATAAAGTGCAGTTGTGAATGAGCAGTGGATCGCCACGATAAAGGAGCACATATGTGATTGGCGAATGTCTCCCTCCTTTTTTTTCTATTAGCCCTATTTCTATAAGTAGGCGTTAACAGCTACAGTTTGTCGCAATATTTTTATGCCAGTCGTGCATTCCTCTCCCCTTTCAAGGTGTACGTGTACATACATTTAAGTCCATGTATACAGTACCCCTTTGCCATGGACTCCTTTTTATGAAGCGGTATTGTCCTGCCACGTGTAACTGCTCCACAACACACACCTAAAATAATGATACTGCCATGGCGGTTGACTGACTCCCTCACCTAGGGATTTACCGGAAGAGAAATCGCGCGGGAAAGGAGGGCAAGGGGGCGGAGAAGCCGATAACTCAGCGTTGGCGAAACAAAGAGGCAGATACGTTGAGAAGTAACGCGGCCAACGTGCAAAAGCACACATTTTCCTATTTGAAAAGGTGTGTTCAGGCATCTTCTTTCTTACGGAATTTGCCAATCCCCCTTCGAATTCAGAAATCGCTCCAGTGTATAGTGACCATGCATGAACACACACTTTGTGGGGTAAAAATGTGCTTATGTGAAATGAGCATCCCCCTCGCTTCGCCCCCCCGCGCCAACTGCACATGATCATCTTTTGGTGCCAATCCTGCGTAGGTAATGTACCCCCTCCACTGCTGCCTCCAGCACTGCTAGGCGACCCCAAATCACAATAGCGCTCATTTGGGACCATATAAAATCTGTATGTTTCCCCCCACAGCAGGTTTGCGCTTTTCCCCTTAGCATTTGATTTGTGACTTATGTGCCCCATTTTTGGATGTGCCATTTTTCGTTGCATTTTGTTTTTGTCAAATTTTAATTCCCCTTTTGTATTCGATTTTTCTCCCCTCCCTTTCTTCCTGCGCAATTTTTTTTTTTTTTTTTTTTTTTTTTTTGCTCTGTCACAATCTAGAGCTTGTCCGAAAAAGGGCGATACAGGAAAAAAAAAAAAAAAAAAAATGCGCAGGAAAAAAGAGTGCCAATACGCGAATGTTAAGAAGGAAAAACCAAAGTAAAGGAAACAAACTGAACGAACCAAATACATTTTAACATTCCAACATGAACGTGAACACTCCAAAGAACGTAATAACCAACCCGTGTTCTTATACTCTTCCCCACCCACTTCCATCGTGAGTGATGGCATTAAAGTATTCATATTGTGTGCGTACCAAATTGGAAATATATATATATATATATATATATATATATTTTTTTTTTTTTTTTTCCATTTATGCATTGTGTCCTTGTTTGCATGTCCTCTTCGCCGAACGGAATGAGCGCTGACCGTCAGGTGAACGTCTCAACCTGGTGATTGTGACTTGTACTTGCGTACGCGACGTGCAGAGATATACACGCAGCACATGCTAACTTAGCGGCACACCCCCCCCCAGCTGTATATTGTTTAGTTAATTATCCTTATCCCCTCTTTTGTTTAAAAGGACAAGGGAGGAGAAAATCCCCCCAGGTTTCTTTCATCATCTCATATGCCCACTGCATGCGTCGTTCATTTAAACGTTAGCGCAGTTCGCAAACACGTGCATGCATACAACCCATGTTTGTGCGTGTGAATGCGCGGAACGCACATGCGCACACATAGCCGAGGAGCTGTGGCGATTACCAGCCTAACCTCGGTACCTGTCAATTGGCTAAGAGAAAGCTGCTCTCGCAGTTTTCCAAAATTCCCATGTCCTCTGTCCAAGCACACACCGTGTACATCGGTCTAGGGGAAATTTAATTTGTGTGTTAACGCCCGTACCTACCTTCACGTGTGTGCATGTGCACGTACATATACACGTACGCACATTTTACTGCCTCATACTTTTTAAAAAACCATCTCGCCCATGCGCGCCAAAGCGTATGCATACAGGATTATCAATGTTGCATTCATGCGAAATGCTTCCTTCGTGCATTTGTCTACCTTATGAAGCGTCCTTCTGTTGCATGGTTATTTTTTTCACTGAATAAAGTTCTAATTTTTTTATTTTGGCCAAATTATTTAACATTTTTTCCCCTCCAATATTTTATGCCTTTTTTTTTTTTTTTTTTTTTTTCTCTCTTTTTGTTGATCTCCACCCGGCATCGATTCAACGATGAAATTGTAAAAATTACAAACAGGGTGTTCTTCAAAATTTTGTCGCATCTAACTCACATGCATAAAATACTGTGAGTATACGTGTTGCGTCTCTGAGAGAATTGTCAAGATAATTCCTGTGGAGAAAAATATCCCAGTGAATTCTGTGCCCACTTGATAGTTATCACAGCGTGTGCGCCAGGGTTCCAGAATTGTACCGCCAGGTTGTTCCTTCATGTAAGAAGATACATACGTGTGCGAATAGGAGTTAGAAGGGCGTTAATCGGTTTGCACGCCCGATGCCAACGCGAGGATTACTCATCACAGTCGCACGTATATTATCAGAGGGGGCGCAGCAGACATTTTTTTATTTGCTGATTCGTCTATTTGCTCATTTTCTTTTTTTATTTATTTTTTCTCCTTTTTCAGCTGCGCAAAGGACCAGTCGAAAAAAAGTGTCCAACTTGGATCCCTCTGCAAGGTACACTTAAACGTTGGGAAAAAATGCAAAAAGGAAAAAAAAAAAAACGACCGGATGAACAAATGAGCAGATGATTGGATAAGAGCCAATTGCAGCAGTGTCTTCCCCGCCTCTGTATATGTGCCCGAATTGCGCGAGTGCACCGTACCGTTTGCGCGTTTCGAATTAAGACAACAAAAAGAGAATGAGTGAGACAAGCAGGACAGGCAGAGTGCACCCATTCGTTATGCTCATTTTGCACACAAACGGGCATGTCTAAATATAGCAACTAAATAGGAGTAACTGCTTTACCTCCACCCCTTGCCTTGTTTGTATGAAAAAAAAAAAAAATAAATAATAAATAATAATAATAAATTTGCGCACACCGCATTGACATTTTTGTGCATGTCGCAAAAGAGGGAGAGTAATAAAAAAAAAAAAAAAAAATCAGAGAGAATACTTTGTTAAAAAAAAAAAAAAAAAAAGGAAAAATATTTTCTGGCGCTCTTATTTTTGGAGAGACACGTACACACAATGAACACTCAGGGGCATATTTTTCGTGCATGTCAATTGGAAGTACAATAGGAACAGAGCTATTTCCATCACCGTAAAAAGGTTCCCAGTAGACACATCGCACGTCTGTTTCAAAAGGAAAGTCATCCTGCTGGTAGATATTGTCACGGAAAAAGGACGTATCCCCTTAAAAGAAAAAAGTACGCACAGTTACGGTGGAGGATCACTTATGTATAGCCTAAATTGTATGGAAAGTAATTACCCACTGAAGAAGTAGAATATTTGAGTGTATACGTTAAGTTGAGAGTTAAGCAGTAGAGAACACGAGACCTATACTTTTGCTGTGCCCCAGTTGAGACTGTCCTGTGAGGGATGACAAAAGGGGCGAGATGTAATGACGGGGGGACTATTTTTCATCGTAAAATACGTAGATGCTCTGAAGGGGGAATTATATTCCCCGAAATGGAAATATCTAACCGTACATACATATATGCACCATGGTGTCGCCTAATTAATACGCAATTCCCCCCACCCACCCCCCCCTCTTATTAGGAAAATCGAAGGCGCAGAAAAATCGACTCAGTCGAAGACATAACGTTCCAACCTTGATCCTTAAGGTACATCTCCAAAAATGGCAGACAGCGCGAAGAGACTACCACTCACAGTGGACAACGCGGATATGAAGAAAATTCCATCGGGGCGAGTATCCGACGACGGAATTAAGAGAACCCCCTCGGGAAAACCAATACAGACCATGTATGTGTTAAATAGAAAAGGAGAAGAAGAAGATATTTCATTTGATCAGATATTGAAGAGGATACAGAGATTGTCGTACGGATTGCACGAATTAGTAGACCCTGCGAGAGTAACCCAAGGAGTGATCAACGGGATGTACAGCGGAATTAAGACTTGTGAATTAGACGAACTAGCAGCGCAGACATGTGCGTACATGGCTACCACACACCCAGATTTCTCCATCCTAGCAGCCAGAATTACCACAGATAATCTTCACAAAAATACCAGTGATGATATAGCAGAAGTAGCAGAAGCGTTGTATATGTATAAGGATGTTAGAGGAAGACCAGCCAGTCTGATCAGCAAGGAAGTATACGATTTCATGATTCAACACAAGGATAGACTAAACAAGGAAATTGATTACACACGAGATTTCAATTATGATTACTTTGGATTCAAAACCTTGGAAAGATCCTACCTCCTTCGAATAAATGGAAAGATTATTGAGAGACCACAACATCTACTGATGAGAGTATCCATCGGTATCCATATTGGAGATCTGGAAAAAGCGTTAGAGACGTACCATCTGATGTCTCAGAAGTATTTTACGCACGCAACACCTACCTTGTTCAATTCTGGCACACCAAGACCCCAAATGTCTTCATGTTTTCTCCTTTGCATGAAATCAGATTCGATTGAAGGCATTTTCGAGACTCTAAAACAGTGCGCCCTGATTAGCAAAACAGCTGGTGGTATTGGAGTAGCAGTACAGGATATTAGAGGACAAAATTCTTACATTAGAGGAACGAATGGAATATCCAACGGATTAGTACCAATGCTGAGAGTGTTTAATGATACAGCTAGATATGTAGACCAAGGTGGCGGAAAGAGGAAGGGATCTTTCGCAGTGTATATCGAACCGTGGCATTCAGATATTTTTGAGTTTTTGGATCTTCGTAAAAATCATGGGAAGGAAGAACTAAGAGCTAGAGATCTTTTCTATGCTGTATGGGTACCTGACCTTTTTATGAAGAGAGTAAAGGAAAACCAAAATTGGACTTTGATGTGCCCGAATGAATGTCCAGGGTTAAGTGAGTCATGGGGTGCAGAATTCGAAAAGCTATATTTAAAATATGAGGAGGAGGGTATGGGTAAAAAAACAGTACTAGCACAAGATCTATGGTTTGCTATTCTGCAGAGTCAGATAGAAACAGGGGTTCCGTACATGCTGTATAAGGATTCTTGTAACGCGAAGTCGAATCAAAAAAATTTAGGTACGATAAAATGTAGTAACCTGTGTTGTGAGATCATTGAATATACATCACCAGACGAAGTGGCCGTATGTAACTTGGCTTCTATCGCGTTGTGCAAATTTGTCGATGTAGATAAAAGGGAATTCAATTTTAAGAAGCTGTACGAAATTACAAAAATTATTACTCGGAACTTGGACCAAATAATTGAAAGGAATTACTACCCTGTTCAGGAAGCTGAGCGATCGAACAAGAGACACAGACCTATAGGTATAGGAGTACAGGGATTGGCAGACACCTTCATGCTACTTAGATACCCATATGAATCAGATTCTGCAAAAGAATTAAATAAAAGAATTTTCGAAACAATGTATTATGCTGCTCTGGAGATGTCCATGGAATTGGCACAAATATACGGACCTTACGAAACCTATCAGGGTAGTCCAGCTAGCCAGGGAATTCTTCAGTTCGATATGTGGAATGTGAAGGTGGATAATAAGTATTGGGACTGGGATAAACTGAAAGAAAAAATAAAGAAACACGGATTGAGAAATTCGCTTCTTTTAGCTCCAATGCCTACTGCTTCGACGTCACAGATTCTTGGCAACAATGAGTCCTTTGAACCATACACGAGTAACATTTACTACAGGCGGGTTCTGAGTGGAGAATTTTTTGTGGTGAACCCCCACTTATTGAAGGACCTCTTCGATCGTGGTCTGTGGGATGAGGACATGAAGCAACAGCTGATTGCACACAACGGAAGCGTGCAATATATTAGCGAAATCCCCAACGACTTGAAGGAGCTCTATAAAACTGTTTGGGAAATCAAGCAGAAGAACATCATTGATATGGCGGCCGATCGAGGCGCCTTCATTGACCAGGTAACTTCTAATGTGTGCAAAATGACATGGATGCTTGCCCGTTGTGCAACTACCGCTCCAGTAGCTCGCCAGCTGATATTTTTGTCACCATTTGTGAGCCCCCCATTTTTTTATCTTTGCACCTTTCCTATTTACTCCTCTGCAGTCCCAGTCGTTGAACATATACATTCAGAAGCCCACCTTCGCGAAGCTCTCCAGTATGCACTTCTACGGATGGGAGAAGGGGCTGAAGACAGGCGCCTATTACCTGAGAACGCAGGCCGCGACGGACGCAATAAAATTCACGGTGGACACGCAAGTGGCGAAGAATGCCGCGAAGATGAAGAACGAAGAGGGAGTAGCCATCACGAGGGAAGTGTCCAGGGAAACCATTTCGACCGAGTCCACTGTCACACAGAATGTGGTGTGCCCACTCCGCCGCAACAAGGACGATCAGTGCTTGATGTGCTCGGGCTGAACGACCAGCGGGTTGTGCATTCCTAGAGTCATAACTACACTGTCCTCAAAACGCAGTTAAGTATTCATACAGTTGAGCTACCTAGACCGTCATGCAGAAACAGTCGTAACAGATGCTCCTTTAAAAAAAAAAAGACAAGTTAAACATGTACTACATAACGACATGACTACGTGACGACATAATGACATAGGGAGAAGAAGCGGTAAGCCCGAGGGTGAACCGCACAACAAAGCGTTCCCAAACAATAACTAAAAAAAAAAAAAAAAAAAAATGCACAATTAAAATGTAAAATTTTTTTGGCGTTTTTTACACTTCGAATTTATTGGCATTTTCATTCGCGCATATATCCCGCGGCGTGGGCCACAAGTAGATTCTGCTTGTCCACTGCGGTTTTTTGCACCGACCCTGGTGCATACACCTCCCATGTGTGTAATCTCTTTCCTGAATTAACTGACAGTTGACGCCTATCAATTGGCAATATTGACCAAATGGACAATTTTATAAATTTTAAAATTTTCATGAATTGAATGAAAAAAAGTTAAGTATGTATCTCCCACCCGCTATCATGGTGCAAATACGTATGTGTTCCCACTTGTGGCGAATTCCTATGGGGAGGGTTCCTTAAACTCTAAGGAGTGTCTCAAAAAAGGAGCATCTCATCACTCCTTCGTAAGGTGCTTGTTCATGTTTGACTGTCCACAATTAGGACAAATGAAGTTCTGTGTAGAGGGGGTAGGGAGAATAGATTCTTATGTTGATCGGGTTGAGAGAGTACAATGAAGATGCATGTTCGTAAGTGTGAAATTTTTAAATGCACACCACACATAGAGGCCTACCTCCTTTACGAATTTTTGGTCCCTCCCTTTGGATGGAAATATCACCAAGTTGCATTTAACGCATTTGTACTTGAACAAGCCGCTTGATGTGCCTGATCCGTGTGGTCCTTCCTCTGTCGTTTCTTTCCTCCGTTTGTATAGGAGGCCTGCCACAAATTTGAAAATTCATCGCGATGAAGTGGTGAGCAGAAAAATCAAAATGAGGAGGAGGGGTAGTAAAAGTGCAAACAGGTTAACATTAACACTGTCTGACGTTACATGGCTGCCATGTGCAGTTCGCCTTCCCCTAACCTACTAGCGAACCCAGCGCAAGCGTGATGATGGCCAGACCGAAGGGACTCTTAACCTCCCTGGTAGCTTTGGCTATATTCGACTGAACAGCCTCCAAGTAAGTTTCCTCCCTATGGGGATTAAAATTTAAAGACTTTTTTTTCGCCGTCTTTTTTGTATAAGCATTCCTTAACACTTGCGTGCAGATATAGTTACAAGTTCTCTGAATTTTTACTCCCCCTGTTGCGAAAATTGATAAAATACACACGTATGCAAATATGTACATTTTCATTTTTTCCTTCCTCTGGCCTGCTTAACGTTTTTTTTTTTTTTTTTTTTTTAATCCAAGGGGAACGGCCAAATGTGTATGATTGAACGCTCAGTGGCATGTTTATTATCCAGAGCGCATGCCTTACCACCTTCAGGATTTGGCATAGTCACACCTCAGTCATGATATCTTTCTTTCCTTTTAGATCTACACAATTCCCGCTACATTTTATTTTTATTTTTATTACACGTAAAATGATCATACTGGAAGATTGTACAAAAGGGTGATTACATAAATTGCGAAATTGTTAAAAAAAGAAAAAAGGAACGATAAGGGCGAGTTACGCACGGGTATAAGGTACCAATGGAATTTTTCCGTCGGCATGGAACGGGATACTTACGACGGTGCGGAAGAAATCACACAAGTCACTCAGCAAAAAAAAAAAAAAAAAAAAAAAAAAAGAATTACATACAACATTGTGAGTACATTTGAGAATGTCTGTTTAAATCGTCCCATATAAGGAACCTCTCGACGTTATGTAGCACTTCACTCCTTTTTTTTGCTCTGCATTATGTTATGCTTTATTCGATTTCACCTCCAATCGGTTCTACTGGCCGAGCACGAAATGGACAAACTGGTAATGACTAAAATGTACAGTACTTATGTGTGCCGACGTGGAAACCCTGACCTCAGCGGAACAACGGACGATGTTCAATCATGTGAGGGGGGAATCCCTCCATTTGAGTCGCGACTGATAGGAAAACCTTTTGACACATAAAATGAGGCCCCACTCAACTACCCTACGTGTACTGCAACAATCGAGTAGGCTACACTATCTCAAGAAGGTTGTCCAAAAAAATTATTCCACTCTCTTTTCATTTCTGCTAAATTCCTTCATTGCCCCTAATCAGTAATCCATCCATTTTGAATGAAACGTACATAGTCTCTATGTTTAGTAATTTCATTTTTATTTTTTTTTCTCCAACTCGAAGTAGCAGTCCACTGAGGTAAGAACAACACTCCGGGGAGAACTCAATTTTGCATATGAGAAAAGATGAAAAAATATATAACACAGCGATGACGCACGTAGAGATTAACACATTTTCTCCCTTTACATATAAGCTCAGTTTGCAGGGGAGGTAGCGAAGGCCACAGTTGGGGCTCTGCTTTCGGACGGTCGCGAAATGTCCAAATGGACCATCCGAAAAAGAGGGGGAAGTTCAGATCCATGGTCCCCAATGGGGGATATCCGTACCACATGGAAGCACAGAACGATAGAAAAACCTATTTTAGATATTTTAACTTAAAAAAAAAAAAAATAAAATAAATAATGTGACGTAATAGACAAATGGGTTGAAAGCATCCGTCGGATGTACGCACTTGCGTGTATGTCAACATATGCCCATGAAGCCCACGTTAAAAAATGATAGGCGAATTAATATGTTAAACTGAAAAAAATTTCAAAGATAGAAAATTGTAACAGAATAAAAATGAACATTTTTTTAATCTTCACCACCAAAAAAAAAAAAAGTTGCAAACAAAATGAGAAATTAAGGTGGAAGAAAAAATCCTTTTTTTTTCTTATTTTATTTTATTTTTTTTTTTTTTTCCTCTATAGGCTCTCATATTCATGATACATTGAACACATGAGCACATTCAAACAATACAAAAAAAATAAAGAGGACAAAAAAAAAATAATAATAAAAGAAGTTTAAAAAGAATAAGAAATAACATGAATATTCAAACTCCTTATTATGTCTTTTTATCACATAATTAAAAAAGGACAAAAAGGGGTATGAAACCAATATTATCCTTATGACATATTTACTCCAGTCCTAAACCCTGAACCGTGAATCCTAAAACCTAAACCCTAAAACTTAAACCCTAAACCGTTAACCCTAAACCGTTAACCCTAAACCGTTAACCCTAAACCGTTAACCCTAAACCGTGAACCTGAGACCATGAACCTTAAACCAGTAACCCGGAACCTAAACTTGGAACACGTTCCATTGGAACCTGCTCCAAAGGAATACTTTCCATAGGAACCCCTTCCATAAGAACTTCTTCCTTAGGAACCTGTTCTTCTTCCATAAATTCGGATCCCATGAACTCTTGAACCAAAAGTTCCAGAAAATCCTTTTGGTTCAACTGTGTGTCCCCTTTTTGACATTCATCCAACACTTCAAAATGAATTTCAATAATCGTGCGGCGATTCACGGGACCAGAACGTTTCGTTCTCGTTGGAGCAGAACGAGGTTTTCGTTCCTTCACCAATCGATATTCATGTGAACTATCTTGTTGCACATGATCAAGGACTTGTTCCTGTACTGATGGACCAAGAATTTCAGCAGGAGATCTTCTGAAACGTGGTCCTCCTTTACCAAGAGGACCAAAATACTACAAAAAAAAAAAAAAAAAAAAATGAGAGGATATTTTTGTTAAGAAGATTGTGAAATGTTCTTTTTACACATTAAAATTTTTTTTTTCATTTTAACCATTAAAAAAAATTTTTTTTTTCCTTTTAACAATTAATTTTGTCCATTTAAAATTTTTTTTTTTCCTTTTAACCATTAAAAAAATTTTTTTCCTTTTAACCATTAATTTTTTCCATTAGAATTTTTTTTTCCTTTTAACTATTAATTTTGTCCATTAAAATATATATATATATTTTTTTTTATTCTTTTTTTTTATCTTACCTTCCAAAGGTAATAAGCCATAGCAGAAAGGCCAATAGAGACAGGAGCCAAAGGAAGAAAAGGGGTAAGGAGATCCGTAAGAAGGATGGGACAGACTGTATTCTCTAATGTTTTTTCCATATGGTTTTTGTTCGGTTCGTCTTGGAAGATTGATTCCACTTTGGTCTTTACATTGGTATTGCCAATTTGGCAATTATTATAATCGTTTTGTGTGCATACAAAACAAGAATTATTACTACCATTCTTGTCGCACTGAGGTAATACACTCTTCATAATGTTTTCACTTTCATTAAAAGCGTGATTTATGCCCTCATCTACACTACATTTAGGATGTACCTTATACTTTTTTTGTTCTTCTGCCATTTCTTTTAATTGTTTTGCATATTCTTTAAGAAATAAACAACCCATCGTTTGTTCAAACGATGGGCCATTAACAGGGCCCTTCTTTTGGCCGTTGGGACGGCCATAAATGTGCTTCAGTCCTGCAGCAAAAAGTAAACAAGCTGCTTTATTTGTTTTGCTTTGTTTATGGCCAAGTTTACTCCATTCAGTGTCATTATTGCAGTATTTGTGAACGTCCGATTGACTCTGTTCTTTCGTCATATGTTGTATAAGTTCCTTTAAGACGCCCTTGGCGTCACCTTCGATGTTGTTCTGATCATTAAGGAAAAGAGGAAAGAGGAGAAAAAAAAAATATATATGTGTATGTATACACATATGTGTATACATATACATATATACATATATACATATATACATATACACATATACATATATACATATATACATATACATATATACATATATACATATATACATATACATATATACATATATACATATACATATATACATATATACATATACATATATACATATATATACACATAGACATATACATATATACATATATATATATACATATACATATTTACATATACATATGTGTATATATGTATATATAATGTTGTTGTTATTGATATGGGTTCGCTTACCCAAGTCACTGTTCTATTTGGGCCTGTACCTTTTTTAATTTTTCCGTATTGTTTGGCTGCACATTGGAGTTCAGAGCAGAAAGTAGTCATTTTATTTATGGTGGATAATGTTCCACCCACCTTGGATTCTTTATCGAGGAGTTCGTTCATTTGTTTTTGGACTTCTTTTTTGTCGTCGTTAGAAGGGCAATTTTGTCCACTTCGTGGTGACGGTGGTGTTGTACTAATTAAAGAGCTGTCAACACTTAGTTTGCAATTGAAGTCCGAATCTTTTACCCTATCACAAACGAAACAGTTATTATTACTACCACCACTACCAGAGTTTGGACACGAAGTTTTATTATTTGCATTCCAATAAATGAACATTTCTATTATTTTTATCTCATCAATGGGACATTTATCTTGAGACTTTTTAATTATTTGATCTGCATAAAAATTAAGTGCTGCGCACATCATAGATTGTTTAAAAAACTTGTCATCTTCTTTTGCAGTTGGATTCGACTGGCCGTTGTCAATACCTTGAATATTGTTAATGTAGTTTAATCCTGCCGCGATATGATTACATGCTTTTCTTTCAACACTATGTTTATTACCATCACCAAAATCATTGCATGCAGCATTATCGTTCTCCTTTCCATCGGAATCGATCTTCTCGAACATCATCTCCAGTGCTGTTTTGACGTCCTTCTCCCAAAAGTCACACTGTAGAAAAAAAAAAAAAAAGGTTATATATATGTAGTTGCTAGGTTGTGTAGTATCCGGTTGTTGTAGTATCCGGTTGTTGTAGTATCCGGTTGTTGTAGTATCCGGTTGTTGTAGTATCCGGTTGTTGTAGTATCCGGTTGTTGTAGTATCCGGTTGTTGTAGTATCCGGTTGTTGTAGTATCCGGTTGTTGTAGTATCCGGTTGTTGTAGTATCCGGTTGTTGTAGTATCCGGTTGTTGTAGTATCCGGTTGTTGTAGTATCCGGTTGTTGTAGTATCCGGTTGTTGTAGTATCCGGTTGTTGTAGTATCCGGTTGTTGTAGTATCCGGTTGTTGTAGTATCCGGTTGTTGTAGTATCCGGTTGTTGTAGTATCCGGTTGTTGTAGTATCCGGTTGTTGTAGTATCCGGTTGTTGTAGTATCCGGTTGTTGTAGTATCCGGTTGTTGTAGTATCCGGTTGTTGTAGTATCCGGTTGTTGTAGTATCCGGTTGTTGTAGTATCCGGTTGGTTTAATATCCGGTTGGTGCTTAGTATCCAGTTAGATTGTAGTATCCGGTTGATGTAGTATCCGGTTGATGTAGTATCCGGTTGGTGTAGTATTCGGTTGGTGTAGTATCCGGTTGGTGTATAGTATCCGGTTGGTGTATAGTATCCGGTTGGTGTCGTATCCGATCTCTGTCTGCGAGGAGCTTTTCCCCTCCCCCCTTAAAGTAGCTAAACCTAACCATGAAACCTTATTCTTATACCCTGGAACCTTATTCCTATACCTAAATCCTTTACTCTTATACCCTGAAACCTTATTCCAATAACCTTACAACCTTATTCGAACACCCTTACCACCTTATTCTGACACCGCTAAGACCCTATTCTGACACCGCTAAGACCCTATTCTGACACCCCCAAGACCCTATTCTGACACCGCTAAGACCCTATTCTGACACCCCCAAGACCCTATTCTGACACCGCTAAGACCCTATTCTGACACCGCTAAGACCCTATTCTGACACCCGGAATGTGAATTCTTTTTTTTTTTTTTTTCTCTACCCCATCAGTGTTGAGCTGGTTGTGGTAATACTTACCCAACTCTTGTTAGTAGTACCCTGCATGCCGTTTTTGAACCACCTGGGTCCGGCGCATCTAATGTAATCGCATAAGGTTTGCATTTTATTTATGTTTTCAATGACGGTCTTCATGTTTTGCTCATCGACCTTGAGTATTGGGTCCACTTTGGTCTTTACATTGACAGAGGTTTTGTCAATGGTCACATTGCATTTGTCCAAATTTTCATCCCATTTACATTGAATGCACGAACCATTACTGTTCGTGCATTTACCATTAGCAATTAGATCTTCCCGAATTTTGAAAGCCTTCTTAATTCCTGCTTCTATTTCACATTTCGCTTCGTCTTTCATTTTCTTTGCATAAGCATGAAGTAAGAAACAACCCATCGTTCGTCTAAACGATGGGTGTTCCTTCGACAAGATACCACTGTTTCCTGTTGACAGCGAAGCATTCGGTTCGTACAGTTGTTTTAAGGCGGCATGCAAATAATTGCATGCCGTCTTTTCGGGGTTCGTGGCATCCCTAGTACTATTAATCCCATTATCATCCATTTGATTACATCCATTTCCACTAGTGCCGTTACCCCCATCTGTCTTCATTGCTCCTGCCAACTCATCCCACAATGCCTTGACCTCCTCCTTCCAGAATTTTTCCTGTATAGGGTGGTGGTATAATATATATATATATATATATATATATATATATATATATATATATATATATATATATATATATGCATATGTAGGTATATGTAAATACATACATATATTTATGTATACGTCTATACACTTATGTATGTATATATGTATATGTATATGTAACATATGTGTATATATGTATTTATATTCATCCATCCTATGAGAATATATAGAGTGCACATGTACACTGTGCACCATTCTATCGTCTCATAAAGTGGACAATTATATATATGCCCACTTACCTGTCCCTTCCCCTGTCCCTTTTTTTTATGGTACCACTTCGCTATGCAGTTCACGCGATCACATAAGGTGACCCTTTCTTTTATTTCTGATAATGTTGGTTGTATTTTGGTGTTGATGATGGTGGAGTCAGTGTTTAACTTCTCCATCACTTTGGACCATAGTTTATCATCCTTCCCAATTTTAGTACCAAAACACAATCTTTCCTCACACGGCTCACATGAACCAACCTCATTGCCATTATCCTTACACCACTTATTTAGATTATTCTGCTCCTCCCCCTTAAGGAAGGCCTCCTTTATTCCTTTCTCTACAGCACAGCCGTAACCACCCTTTCTCGCATGTTCCTTTAATGTGTGTATAAACGCATTGAGTGCTACACAACGCATGGTAGATTTAAATATTCGGTCATTCAATTTGACCCCCTCAAAAGCGGATCCGTCTTCTTTCTTGATTTGATGTATGTCCTTTAGTGCTTTAACAATAAGTTTGCATGTTGTTTTGCTTACACAATCCGCTGCACCATCATTGGGGCATTGAACGGAATCACACAGACTGTCTGTATCGGTGTCCCTGCCCCCATTGTCAGATACCTTTGTGACAAGGTTGGTGACTTCCTTTTGGACTTCGGTCCACATTTCCTTCTACAATTGAAGAAATATATATATATATATATATATATATATATGCATATGCATTTATGCATATGCATATATGTATACATGTATATGTATATATACACATAGATGTGTATATATGTATGGGTATATTTATTCATCCCATGAAAACATATATACAATAGTGCATGCGCATACACTTCGTATACTAATATATCATATGATAGAGTGGACAATTATATATGTGCCCATACCCTGTCAGTTTGCTGATCCTTGTCTTTTCCCCTGTCTTCAAGCCACTGCTCTCCTGCACATTGTGCACGACCACACAAACTACCCATTTTTTTGCATTGACCACCACCTGCGGGAAGGGAAAGATGTTAAAGGAAAATGAAAGGAAAGGAAGTGGAAAGGTGAAGGGAAAAATAGAAAAAGAAATAAAAAGAAAGGAAGGAGGGGAAGGTGGAATTGGTGATGATAGTAGAATGGTTCGATGGTGGTGATGGTGACGATGGTTGTGCGGGAATTGTGAAGTACGATTGTGTTGGTGGTGTCTACTTACATATGGTCCTCGTTAGAGATTCCACCGTTAAGGAACTACTACTACTACTACTAGCATCCTTATTTTCGTTGAGGAGTGGGTCAATTTTCTTCTTTAACGGCGTTATTTCCAATTCGGTGCTATTTTCTCTAATTGCGCAATTTTTATAGCCCCTAAACCTCTCACACGTAAAACATTTATCATCCCTGCAACCGTTACTTTCCTTAATTTTTGCACTATTCTCAAATGCCTTATCTATCCCTTCCAATACACTCCTTTCCTCTCTACATGGCAATTTTTTCCGCATTTTATCTGCAATGGCATTTAATAGAACACAACGCATCGTTCTTTGGAACGATGCATCAACAGAGTTGTTGCCCTTATCCTCGATGTCGTAGAGATTTCTTAAGCCGGCTGCTATAAGGAGGCAAGCCTCCTTTCCATCCTTATCGTCCTTTATACTGCTGCAGAAAGATTCAACCTTTTTCTTTTTTTCTTCATTAGATGTTGCCTCCTTGAGAGCGCCGCCAAGTGTGGCAGCTTCCTTTTTGACTTCTTCCCATGCATCCTTCTACAGTTAAAGTAAAATATATATATATGTATGTAAGTCTATGTGTATGTACGTACGTAAGTGTATATGTGTAAGTGTAATGATTATTTCCTTACCCAGTCCCTTTTTGTCAGAGGTTGACCACTTTTGCCATTGCTTGCTTGTTTCTGTTTTAACCATCTTTCAGATATGCATTGGACACGATCACATAAGTCCTTCACTTCATTCATTTTATGTGCAGCTGCCACCACAGCGTCATTGTTTTCCTTTACGATGCCCTTCAATTTGTCCTCAACCTTCGAATCTGGGTCAGCGCTTCCATTTGTGTTAATTTTGCAAGTGCTAAGGATGTTTTCATCCCATTTGCAAGGGACACAAGGTCCCTTGGCACCACTGCAATTAGCATTATTACTATCATTACTGAGTTTCTTTCCTAATTCGAAAGCTCTGCTTATCCCTTTTTCAATATTACAAATTGCTTTTTCTTTCATTATTTTTGCATAAGAATGAAGTAAAAAACAACCCATCGCTTGTCTCAACGATTGGTTGTTCTTTAAGACGTCGCCTGTCGGCGACGTCGTATACAGATGCTTTAAGCCGGCATGCAAATATTTGCATGCCGTCTTCTCAGAAGGAGATGCCGTACTTCCATCTTGCAATGTTTTACATTCTTCTTTCTCTGCTGTACCCTTCTGTGTCATTGCTGCGGACAGTTCTGTCCACAGCTGTTGGACATGCGTTGTCCAAAGTTCATCCTGCAAGTAAAGATATATATATATATATATGCATATGCATAAATGCATATGCATATATACATACACATGTATACATACATATGTATATATACATACGTATACATATACATGTATATGTGTATATGTATATATGTATATGTACATATATGCATGAACATATATATGTATACATATATACGTACATTATATACATAGATGTATGTGTATGTATATGTATGTACATATGTAAGTGTATATATGTATGTATACATTTGTCTGCATATATGTATATATATATGTGTATACATGTAACTGCCATTCCTTACCACCCAATCAGGTGTCGTGTGCCCACTTACCTGTCCACTCGTCTTGGTGTCCTTATACCAGTTCACTGCGCATTGTATACGTTCACATAAGGAATTGTCCTTATTGAACTCAGCCAAGGTTTGTTCTATTTTGGGATCCTGCGTTTTTCTGTTGGTGTTGAGCATTGATTCCACTTTAGACTTTACTTTGTCCCCTTTATTTTTGTCAATAGGGCAATCCTTAAGTTTGTCATAGTCGTCAAGGTTGCAAACAATGCAAAGTTCCTTATTTATGCAATGTTGTTCTTTAATGTCGTCTGCTGCGCTAAAAGCTTTTGTTATGCCAGGTTGTATGTCACAATATCCTTTTTGCTTTGCTTGTTCTTTTAATTTTTCAGCATAAGCTTTTAACATAAGACAATGTATAATTTGATCAGATAATTGATGTTTGCCACTTGCCTTTCGGTACATAACTTCTAATTTAGCTGTAATGTGTTTGCAAGCTTCTTTATTTGCACTATTTAGGGAATCGCCCTTGTCGCAATTATCACGTGCGGTGCGACTATTAATATCAGTTCCCCAATTAAAGAGATTGCGCAATTCGTCATTGACATAGTTGTCCCAGAATTTGTCCTACATAGAAAAGTAAGGTATATATATACATATATATATGCACATATATACATATACATATATGTACTTATATGTATATATATATGTACAGTCTTTCCCCTGCTTACGTTGTTGCTCTGCTGTTTCGTCAATTCCCAATGTTTTTCTGCACATTTTAGGCGCTCACAAAATGACTCCTTGCTGCTGTCCTTCATGCATTCCTCAGCTGTAATAAAAAGAAAAAGGGGAAGTTCATGGGATGATGACGCGGTATAAAATGTTGGATTAGTGAATGATGTGGTATTGGATGTTAGATTGGTGGATGAAACAGGAACATGCAGAAAGAGGAATGATAATGAATGTTATAAGAAAGGAAGGAAGGGGGGAAGAGTAGAGAAGAAAAGGGAAGGGGACACGGAAGGAACTCCGTTCCCTGTCCCCTTCCCCCCTTCCTTCTATATTCCCTTCTTTTCTCGTTCTCTCCCTTTTTCATCCGTTCCTCTCTGTGATGAATTGTTGAATTCACTCTTTTCTTTCCCCTCTTACTTAGTTTTGCCTCAGATGCATTCGTTAAATTCTCTATTGCCTTGTCCACTTGGAAAGTACCGTCGCCCTGCACTCCTGATTTCAATGCTTTCCCCAAGTCTTTCTCCGTTAATTTGTATTTACCATCTATATCTGCTAGTAGATCAGCTATACCCAAACCACCAGTTCTGTCCTTCTTGTCATCTTCTTTCATTCCTAAGAAGGATACCATACTGCCTTTATTCTCCTGTAAACTCTGCTCCCTCTTCGCCTGCAATTTATCTGCAGGCGGATTGTTCTTTCGAGTACAATACCTTCCCATTCTTTCCCGCAAAATTCCAACCCTCCATCCCTCCCCCTTGCCCCTCTTTGCGTCCCTCTTTTCCTGTGTCCATTGTTTTATTTTTTCCTGCAGAAGTGCTTTACCAAGCATTAGAGCGATCGGATTCATGCCTTCACATTTATTCATTACGCGCCCACCTGCGTGGGCCTCCAGATGTTTCATTAATTTGGCGTCCACTTCTGATTCCACTGTCCCAACTACTTCCCGCAGTTTACAATGATCTCCATAGATTTCGGACAGGGCCACTGCTCCGACAATACAACGTGCATAAGATTTTGCTGCATCCAACGCTTCAACAGTTGGTTCTGTCTTATCAGTTCCGCTCTCGGGACGGTCCCTTTCTGTTTTTACACCATTAATGAAATACTTTATTTCGGCAACACCCGTGCATAGTACCTTCAGGTAGTGCTGCCTCATATTCCTATCCCCCAGGGACGCCCGCCGTTCCACTTCTCCATCACACATTCGTCCTATTTCATTTGACTCCTGGTCCATCAACCATTTTTTCAAAATCTCCCATGCTTCTAACAAACTCTTTCTCAATTCATCCTACAAGGAGATAAGAAAGAAGACGTGTACGTGAACATAAATAAAATTAGCCACAAATATATTTATAATTAATCACTTTTCTCCATCCTCTATCTTCTTTTCACTATTTTTTCTTTTTTCCCTTTTCCTTGTCCTGTTTCCGCCTTGTCGGCTTAGACGGTAGTTTCCGATTCCTCCTGTCGAGTTGGACAGGGTGTCAAGTTTTCCCCTGCCATCCTGTTAGTGTAGTTTCCGATTTGCCTTCCTGTTTGCGAGGAGTTTTTCCTTCTCCCTCCCCCCCCTCAAAGCAACTAAAGCTAAATCCGGAACCTTATTCCAACACCCTACAACCTTATTCCAACACCCCTACAACCTTATTCCAACACCCCTACAACCTTATTCCAACACCCCTACCAACTTATTCTAACACCCTACAACATTCTTCCTAAATCTTGCAACCTTATTCCTATACCTCTAAAACCTTATTCTAACACCCTAGAACCTTCTTCTTATACCCTAACAACCTTATTCCAACACCCGGAATCTGACTTCTAATACCCCTACAACCATACTCCTAAACCCGGATTCTGAAGTCTGACACCCCTGCAACCTTATTCTAACACCCCCAAAACCTTATTCCAACACCCACAAAATCTTCCTCCTAAAGCCGCAATGTGACTTCTAACACCCCTAAAACCTCCTCATCATCCTCTTCCCACCCACCTCTTTATTTTTTACTTTATTTTATTTATTCTTTCCTTCCGAATCCGGTAAGGTAATGTGCATGCATATTTGCATTTTTTTTTATTTTTTCCTTTTCCGCGAAAGAAGAAAATTTTATCCTATAAAACAAAATAGCAGGCCACATTGCTATCCTCCTACGAAAGAACATTAACCCCGAAGAATGCGAAATCTTACACATATACACCGTAAAATATTATAAATCCCGCAACGTAAATACGAAATCTTACACATATACACCGTAAAATATTATAAATCCCGTAACCTAAAAATACGAAAACTTACACATATACACCGTAAAATATTATAAATCTCGCAACCTAAATATGAAATCATACACATACACCGTAAAATATTATATCCCGCAACCTAAATACGAAATCTTACACATATGCACGGTAAAATATTAAATCCCACAACCTAAATACGAAATCTTACACATGCATCGTAAAATATTAAATCTCGCAACCTAAATGCGAAATGTTACATACACCGTAAAATATTATAAATCCCACAACCTAAAAATACGAAATCTTACACATGTACACCGTAAAATATTATATCCCGCAACCTAAAAACGCGAAATCTTACACATATACACCGTAAAAATATTAAATCCTGCAACCGAAATGTGAAATCTTACACATATATACCGTAAAATATTATAAATCCCACAACCTAAAAATGCGAAATCCTACACATATACACCGTAAAATATTATATCCCGCAACCTAAAAATCCGAAATCTTACACATATACACCGTAAAAATATTATAAATCCCGCAACCTAAATATGAAATTCTACACATATACACCGTAAAAATATTAAATCCTGCAACCTAAAAATCCGAAATCTTACACATATACACCGTAAAATATTATAAATCCCGCAACCTAAAAACGCGAAATCCTACACATATACACCGTAAAATATTATAAATCCCGCAACCTAAAAATACGAAATCTTACAAATACACCTTGAATTCAGAATGCGGTTCACTCCAATTTCTGAATGCAGTACACCCGAAACATATTCATTCAATCCTTCCTTTCTTTTTTTTTTTTTCTTCCTTTTTTTTCATTATTTTCTTTCCCTCATAAAAAATATATTTTATTTTATTTTCTTTCTTGTCAGGCTGGCCTCCAGTTTCCGGTTGAACTGCGTATCCGGTTCTTTCCCCGTTCCGTCTCCGTCTGCTGGAAGTTCATCCTTCACCTTCCCCCTCGAAAAACCTAACCCTAAATCCTATTCCCACAACGAGAGACATCAATCCTATATCATCAAACATTACTCCTGAACCCTAAACCCTAAACTGTGAACCCTAAACCGTGAACCCGAAACCCTGAACCTTGGAGCTTCCTTTTCTTCATCCCTCAAAAATTCCTCTTTTTTCTTCATTTATGACCTTTTTGCTTTTTTTTCTTCTGTGAAGCATTTTCGCCTTCACCCCTCTCTCCTCGTCCCCTTCTTCATTATTCTATTATATCCACTTACCGTAATGTCTTTAGGATTCGTCGGAGGCGAACCCCCATTCTTCAATAATGCCTCTATCCACTTCCCCAACAGTCCACCGCTACTGGCACCCGACCTTGTTGATTCTGATGACATGTTTGTTTATTCTGTTTGTTTCTGCTTGCTTGTTTGTTGTCTTCTACAATTTGTATATATTGTAAAAAATGAAAAAAATGAAAAGAAAAAAATTTTCCTCAAAAAAGAAACAATTTTCTTCCGTCGTCGTATTCGACGTGCCCGTTTCTTTTTCTTCTTTTCCTGTCCGGTTCCCCTAGTTTCTAATAGCCCTGCCATCCGGTTCCTAAAATCCGGTTGGTGCGTACTATCATGTTTAGTTTGTCTGCGAGGAGTTTTTCCTTTCCCCCCCTTTACTCAACTAAAGCTAACCCCGAAAACTTATTCCAACACGCTTACAACCTTATTCCAATAACCCTACAACCTTATTCCTAAACCCGGAATCTGACTTCTAACACTCCTACAACCTTCTTCCTAAACCCGAAATCTAAGTTCTAACACCCCTAAAGCCTTTACTTTCTTCCTTTATTCTTCCTTCTTTATTTCGTTCTTTCATTCTATGCGTTCAATTCTTTTATTTTCCTTCTTCTGTTCGTTCCTTTTTTTTTTTTTTCATTGCCAATAAACAATAATATAAGAAAGAAGGTTTCTTAGGAGGGAAAAAGAAAGAAGATTTAAAGGGAGGAAGAAAAAGAACATTTATGGGGGAAGAAGAAGATTTTAAGGGGAAAGAGGAAGAAGATTTTAAAGGAGGAAAGAAAAAGAAGATTTATAGGGAAGGAGGAAGAAAAAGAAGGTTTTAAAGAGGGAAAAGAAAGTAAGAAGGAAGGTTTAAAGGACAAAAAAGAAGGAAGGTTTAAAGGACAAAAAAGAAGGAAGGTTTAAAGGACAAAAAGGAAGGAAGGCTTAAAGGACAAAAAAGAAGGAAGGTATTAACGAAGGAAGAAAAGAAGGTTACTTAAAGGAGGAAAAGAAGATAGAAGGTTTAAAGGGGGGGAAGAAAAAGAAGATTTAAAGGGAAGGAAAAGAAGAAAGAAGGTTGTGAAAGGGTGAAAGGGAAGGACTGTTTAAGGAAAGAAAAGAAAAAAGAAGAAAGGTTTTACAGGGAAGGAAAAGAAGAAAGAAGGTTATAGAAGGGAGGAAAGAAAAAGAAGGTTTAAAGGGGGGAAAGAAAAAGAAGGTTTCTTAAAGGAGGAAAGAAAAAGAAGGTTCCTTAAAGGGAAGGAAAAGAAAGAAGCTCCAAAGTGAAGGGAAGGAATGTTTAAAGTAGAAAAAAGGAGGAAGATTTTTAAGGGGTAAAAGAAGGAAGGTTTCTTAAGGGAGAAAGGGAAATGAAGTTTTCTTAAGGAGGAAAGGAGAAGGAAGGTTTTAAGGGAGGAAAAGAAGGTTTTCTAAGGGGGAAAAGAAAGAAGTTTTTAAGTGGGAAAAGAAAAAATGTTTAAGAAGGAGGAAAAAGAAGAAGAAGGTTTTAAAGAGGAAAAAGAAAAGAAGGTTTTATGTAAGAAAGGAAAGAAGTTTTCAAGGGAAGTAGAGAACGTTTAAAATGCAGGAAAAAGAAGAATGTTTAGAGGGAATAAAAGATGATTCAGAGGGTGAAAAGAAGGATTGGATGAAAGATAAGAAGAAGATTTAAAGGGAGTAGAAAATGATTCCGTGAGAAGAAGAAGGTTTAAGAGGAATAGAAGAATATTTATGGAAAAAGAAAGATGGTTTAAGGAAAAAAAAATGTTTAAAATAAAAAAGAATGTTTAATGAAAAAGAGAAAACATTAATGCGAAAAAAAGTAATGTTTAAATCAAGAGAAGAAGATAGTTTAAAGGAAAAAGAATAAAAGAACTAACGGAAAAAAGGAGAGAGGATAATACAAATAGAATAAAAAGAAAAGGAAATAAATATATGGAAGATATGGAGGGAAGACAAAGCATATTTAAGAAAGAAAAGAAAAGGAATAAAAAGGAAAGGCAATTAAAAAGAATAGAAAGAAAAGGAAAAATAAAAGGAAAAGGAAAGAGAAGGAAAGAAAAGGAAAAGAAAAGGAAAAGAAAGGAAAAGAAAGGAAAAGAAAAGGAAAAGAAAGGAAAAGAAAGGAAAAGAAAGGAAAAGAAAGGAAAAGAAAGGAAAAGGAAAGAAAAGAAAAGGAAAAAAAGAAAAGAAAGAAGAGGAGAGGAAATAAACGAATGAAATAAAAACATAGAGAAGGAAAGAAAGGAAAGAAAGGGAAGAATAGTAGAAGGAAGATAAGGAAAAGAAGGAAAAAGATAAAAGAAAAGAACGAAAAAGGGAAAAGGTGAAGAAAAAAAAAAGTCAAATAGAGGATGAAAGAAAAAAAGTGAAGAAAAAAAAAAATGAAAAGCAAAAATAAAAGGAATAAAATAAGAAAGTAAAAAGAGAATGAAGGAAAGTTGGGGATGCACTTCTAGGATTTCAGATTTAGGGTTAAGAGTCCCAATTTATGATTAAGGGATCCAGTTTCATGTTTAAGGCTTCTGGCTTTAACATTAAAAATTCGGACTTTAGGTTAAATTCTTTTGGGTTTGAGTTTTTGCTTAAGCTTCTATGGTTTGGCTTTAAGGTTTTCAGGCTATATAAGTCTCATTCGGTTTAGGGTTTAGGGTTTAGGATTTTAGGGTTTAGGGTTTAGGGTTTTAGGGTTTAGGGTTTTAGGGTTTAGGGTTCACGGTTTAGGGTTCAGGGTTTAGGGTTTAGGTTTTAGGGTTTTGAGTTCAAGGTTTAGGTTTTAGGGGTTCAGGGTTTAGGGTTTAGGGTTCAGGGTTCAAGGTTTAGGGTTCAGGGTTTAGGGTTTATGGTGTCAGGGTTTAGGGTTCAGGGTTTTAGGATTTAGGGTTCAGGGTTTTAGGGTTTAGGGTTCAGGGTTCAGTTTTTACATTCAATGTACGATTCCCCATTTAGGTTGCGGGATTTAATATTTTACGTTGTATGTATAAGATTTTGCATTTAGGTTTGCGGGATATAATATTTTACGGTGTATATGTGTAAAATTTCGCATTTTTAGGTTGCGGGATTTATAATATTTTACGGTGTATGTGTGTAAGATTTCGTATTTAGATTGCGGGATTTAATATTTCACGGTGTATATGTGTACGATTTTGCATTTTTAGGTTACGGGATTTATAATATTTTACGGTGTATATGTGTAAGATTTCGTATTTAGGTTGCGGGATTTATAATATTTTACGGTGTATATGTGTATTATTTCGCATTTAGGTTGCGGGATTTATAATATTTTACGGGTGTATGTGTAAGATTTCGTACTTAGGTTTGCGGGATTTATAATATTTTACGGTGTATATGTGTAAGATTTCGTATTTTTAGGTTGCGGGATTTTTAATATTTTACGGGTGTATGTGTAAGATTTCGTACTTAGGTTTGCGGGATTTATAATATTTTACGGTGTATATGTGTAAGATTTCGTATTTTTAGGTTGCGGGATTTTTAATATTTTACGGGTGTATGTGTAAGATTTCGTACTTAGGTTTGCGGGATTTATAATATTTTACGGTGTATATGTTTAAGATTTCGTATTTTTAGGTTGAAGGATTTATAATATTTTTACGGTGTATATGTGTAAGATTTCGCATTTTGGGGTTGCGGGATTTAATATTTTTACGGGTGTATATGTCTAAGATTTCGCATTTAGATTGTGGGATATAATATTTTACGGTGTATATGTGTAAGATTTCGGATTTTTAGGTTGCGGGATTTAATATTTTACGGTGTATATGTGTAAGATTTCGTATTTAGGTTGCGGGATTTAATATTTTACGGTGTATATGTGTAAGATTTCGCGTTCTTAGGTTTTCGGGATTTATAATATTTTACGGTGTATGTGTGTAAGATTTCGAATTTCGGTTGCGGGATATAATATTTTTACGGTGTATATGTGTAAGATTTCATATTTAGGTTGCGGGATTTATAATATTTTACGGTGTATATGTGGGATTTCGTATTTAGGTTGCGGGATTTAATATTTTACGGTGTATATGTGTAAGATTTTGCATTTAGGTTGCGGGATTTAATATTTTACGATGTATGTGCAGAATTTTGCATTTTTTAGGGTGCACGGTTTCAAGGTGTAAGAACAACAATATATGGTCTGGTATTTAGATGATTTAAGGAGGAAGTTTTTTTTTTTTTTTTTGCACAGAAAAAGTAAAAAAAAAAGTGAAGAAGAATGAAAAAAAAAAGAAAAAAGAAAAAAAAAAAAACAAATAAAAATGTGTCTCGTCTTCGCTAGCATTCTTATAGAAGAACCATGAGGAGGGAGAGTAGCATTAATGTTCGGCTAAGGAATGTCCATCTGGAGGAAGAATCTATTTTAAGTTCCATAATTCCTGTCTTTCCACTATACTCACAAAGACATCGCACCACCGAATATTTCTGTATCCCTGTTGGCAGTCCAATGATATAAGATCCTTCTTTTACATTGCTGTAGAACTCTACATCGGTTGTTCCTAACACATCAGTCATCAAAAAGGGTTGATAATTTTTCACGCCTTTCATGCTCTTTTCATGTAGAACATGTCTAAAGAAATAAGTAGGGGTTAATTTATAAGGGCACTTTATCCCTGCAGCCATTTTGCTTCCCTCCCCCTTGCACCCGTTACTGCTGTTGCTTCTGGATTTGATATGTACAGAACATATTTTTTCATTGGATTGAATATCTACTAAAGGAAAGCCATGTTGATAATCTCCTTCTCCGGTCGGTTTGGTAAAATCACATCCATCTATGCTTTCTGTCTTTTGAAACTTCATGACAATCTTCATCGTCTGTCCGGTTGGTGGTGTTTCTGTAACCGCCTTAATAGTAATAGAACATTGTTCTGCGGATAGGAACACGGTAGAAATGATGGGAGACTTAACACATACCTTTGTAGAAATCCATACTTCATGTTAATAATACTTTCACATCCCTCTACTGTAGGTTCTTGATTCGGTTTAAATTTAAAATGAATTATATCATTTTCCTTGGCATCCAATATTCTATCATTTCCACTTGGTACAAAATCGTCTGTTTCTTTGAATTCATTCGTTTCAGTAAAATCGATTCCTTTCGGTGGTCTGTTGCTTTTTTTTTTTCCTTCATTTAAGACAATTTTCACTATTCCCACTTTGCCCACGTAATCCACTTCTCGATGATCATGAACTCCCTGACTATCACTTCTTCTTTTTTCCGTTTTCGTGTTGTCACATCTACAATATATGGTTTTGTTATTTTTATAATACCCCGGGATGATTAACATCCTCAACTCAAAATTGTTAAACGTTCTTTGTATGGATAGTGTTTAAGGATCTAATCCTAGGATTTGCATATCCTTTCCCTTTTCTTCTGTATCGTAAGGGGAGTACAAATGTTCGGTAAAGCAGTTCGCGGGCACGATATTCAACTCGCCGTAGTTTCCACTTTCAACTTCCTTTTCCCTTTTTGGACATACCATTGCTACGTAATCCGTTAGATGTGGATTGTGCACAACGCACCAAACGTCCTTATCCTCCTGTCCATTTGGTCCGTCTGCCAACACCGGTTTGATGCTACTATGTGGATTAAATGTAAAATCACATATGTGCTCCCTTGGTATTATGGCGTTGCTCTTTACACATTTTTTCAGGAAGAATCCATAGATGCCTGCCGCGAAAATGATGAAAAATTTCTGCATCATCTTCGTTCTGTTCGTTCCTTTCTGTCTGTCTTTTGTTTTGTTTGTTGCTGTTTGTTTGTTCTCGTTTGTTCGTTCTTTGTTCTTGTTTGTTCGTTTCTTTGCTCTGTGCGTGCTGGCGTATACACTTCTTCTACTGCTGTTTCTGTGTGTGGGTGTGTGTGTATGGCGGAGTGTGCGCGTTCCTGTGCCTGCACTTTCCGTTGAAAAAACTACTTCCAGGGGAACTTCCCGTTGAGCCTTTCGTCGGGTGTTCTTTCTCCCTTTTTTTTTTTTTTTTCTTTTTTTTTCAGTCTAGAATATTATTCATGTAACTTGTTACATCTGTAAAAGAAGAGGAGGAGCGAGGAAAAAGCACAAATAAAAGTTTCACGTGCTCGTTTGGCTGTGTCGGGCGTGGTGCTCGCTATGTGCAACTGCAGGGGTTGTAATATGGGTGGAGAGACATCGCATTTGGCGAATGCGCCCTCACGCTCCGGCGGGGGGAAGCCGTATCGATGAAACCATTCACAAAAAATGGGAAGCACTAGATGGGGATGTGCAAGAGGAAGCAGAAGCAAAAGCAAAAGCGGCGGAAAGATCTCTTGCCAACAACACACACAGACGCAATGGAGGCAGTGAGTAAAGAGGCTAAAAGAAAAAAAAAGAAGAACCTCTAAGACAAAAGTTCTCTCGTTCACATGAAGATTTGACGTCATAATCGAATTAACAGAATTGAAGTTAAAAAGGGGAACATGCAAATTTGAGGTAAAAAAGAAAAAATAAAGAATGACAGAAAATAGGATAAACTACAAATATCCACTCCATTCCTCACTAAAATAAATTAAACATATTAACAAACGGAAAAAAAAAGGAAAAAAAAAAAAAATTAGAAACCACCATAAAGGAGGTGAAATAGGGGGATAAACACAATAGATTACAATAAGGTATTATCGTGAAATGGCGGCATAAGTATTGAAGAACGAAAAATGAGCAGTAGGGGTGCTCATAAATGTGGCCAAAATGTGAAGTAACGATGAGAAATTGATATGCCTTTGGAGGGGAATGGATAGGTCGCTTTAATAATTCGCTAAGTCATTTCGTTCATCGCATGAGCGCAAAGAAGTGCAAATGTGCAATGGTAAAGATGGACGCGCAAGGAAATGTACGTAATTCACATATAAGAACACAGGAGGGGAGAACTCATGCCCCGCAATCACATGGTGCCACTCACGAGGAGCAACCCAAATGAACATTCCCCCAAATCAATATTCCCCCAAATTCATAGACTTGACATACTGGTTCGTACCTGACGAATTGAACTTGTAAAAATCGTCCTTGTTAAGGATCTTGGACCAGATGAGCAGGTCGCCACGCATCAGACCCCTCCGAACTATTTGAGATAAATTAAAGCCATTTTGTTTAACAAAATATAAACTGTCCGTATTCAAATTATTTGTGAAAACTTTTAATTCTTGATAATTTTGTTCATGTGCAAAATTCTCCAACTGGGTTAGCAACCTGCTCCCTATTCTCATTCGCCTGTTGTCCTTCTTTACGACCATTCTGACTAGCTGTGCTATAGAATTGTCCCCCTTGAATGGCACAATTCCTACGCAGCCAACTATTTTTCTGTTCACAAAACGAAAGGTCGAATCATCATCATCGTTTGTTTTGGATCGGAATATATTTCTCCTAATTTCATCTAACCGATATGGAACTGTTCTTCTACTTTCAATAAGCTCCTTGTTGGCAATATCGCCTATGTTGCAGAGAAGCTTCGTTCTCTGCTCACTACCACTGGGTAAACTGTTCTGCAGATCGGTGACGTGATCCACCGTTCGGCTGTTACTCTCATTCATATCATTATTGGTTCCTCCAATGGTAGTGTTTCCATTTTCCCTGTATCCCTCATCATCACATTTGCTATCATTACTATTCTTACCATGTTCCCCATTTTTGCTGCTATTCCCTTTACCTTTTTTCCTCCCATCCATGTCGTCCTTATCGTCCATGGCCTCAACCTCCGACGTGCCATTCAAAGGATTCACCCCTCCTCCGGGGGTATTCGACCCGTCTACACCCCTACTGGGTGACTTACTACTCGATTTATAATAAATATCATTGTAATTAGGTGATTTGCACTCTCCAAGGTCCATCATATTCACAATATTCCTTTTGGTTCCACTTTGTTCAGAATTTGTCCCTTGATTGACGCCCCCGTCCTTATCACCCTCATTTGTGGTTATGATTTTTTCCTTTTTGGAATGGCCCGCATTTATATTTCTGTCTTCCCTTCTGCTAAAGCTATTTTTCTGTAACATTTTTTCCTCATTCGATTCTTCACCACTTTCGAACACTCCGCCCTTCGATGGCCCATCTTTCAAGCACTTGCTATTATTTTCTTCATCGGAATTTTTTACTTCTTGTTCTCCCTTCTCATTGCATAACAACTTCTCCTGTTCCTCCTGTTCCAGTAAAATCTTTTCCCTTTCGTGTATATCACTACATGTCGTTCTGCTGGCCGAGCCAAAATTATTATCAAAAACCTCCGCTACCCAAAAATTGCAACCCTCCACGTTTATGTAGCTTTTATATAAATTCTCCAAATCTGGGCAGTCATTTCTTATATGGTTCAGAAATTCCAGCTTTGCCCTTATGTACAAATATATTAAAAATATAATCAAGAAATAAAAAATTTTCTTTAAATCCAGAAAAAAGATATAATTTATCACCACGATGACTAGCAAATCATAAATGTGTTGTATGGACCAATATATAACTGCAGGCAGTGTCAGTGAGTTGAAGTGGTCGTGTAGCAACTGCCTTACTTCGTTTATATCCTTCTCTTCCAGTTGTCTTATCGAAATCAGCGGTTCGGGGAACTTTCCTTTTTGCTTATCTGCGAGGGAGGAGTGGGTGAGCAATAAAACGGTAAAGTGGTAAAGAGATAAAGCGATAACTCGGTGTCGAAAAAGGCATACCAAAAAAAAAATTATGCACACTTCGAACAAAAATGCAAAATAGCTAGTTCGTATAAGAAAAAAAAAAAAAAAAAAAAAAAAAAATATTCCCTGTTCAGGTAAAAACGAACGGAAGACGTGTCCAAGTCGGAGAGCGCCATTCCTGCGGGTGCTCCAACGCAGTATATCCCTCTTTCCGATATTCGTGGACACACTCACACGGAGGACAAATTTGAATGTCTTTAAATATTACTTATTAAAATATGAGATATAGAACTTGGTGTCTTCTCCTTCTGCTTGAACAAATTCATGGTTGCCTGTTCTGTTTGTTATATTTCCCCTTTTTATTTTATTTTTTTCTTTTTTCTCTTCGTGCCCTTCTTTCCACACTTTGGCTGTTTACTTTATATGTGGACTGTTGCCTTTTCCGATCGTGATGATACTCGACTAGTTTGAAAAAAGAATGGTACCAGAAGAAATTCCAAGAAGAGTTCGGCACGAACGTAGGAGGTTGTGTGAATGTTTCATTTGCAGCAGTTCACAGAAGATGACACAGGAGCTTGCATTGGCATTTGCACTGACGTTGGTGTAGACGTTCGCATGGGCGCTTGCGCTGGCCTCCGCGTTTTCGTCAGCGCTTCCTCTGGCACTGAAAAATCACAATAGCGTTTTCATCACTTCAGCATTGTCACCATGTAAAGCTGAAAGGGGAATGATAATCTGAACTGAGTTTTTTCTTCTGATATGTTTCAAACTTCCCACGAAAAAGGTGAAATGCATGTCATGATGCGCTCCTGCTGAGCGGTATTGTTTTTCTTTATAAAGCGCATTTCCCCTTTGGGGACCTTCTTTTAATTAAGAAAAAATATATAAAATATTATTACGTACAAAGATAAACATGTGACGAACGGGTGATGAACAAATTAAGCAATGCAAAAGGCTGGAGAAAAAAGCAAGCAGCGCGGAACACCGAAAATGAAAAAAAAAAAAAAAAAAAAAAAAAAAAAAACACATATAGTATATATATACATATACACATATATATGTGAATTTATTGCGGCCGCGATTATATATATACATAACATCGTTCTTAGTAAGCGCGAAAATGGCTCCAAAATGTTGGTAAGAAAAGGTCGATGAAGTAAACGCGCAGCCAAAATGTACGTTCGCTTAAAAGGGTTCCCTCTACGCAGTAAATATTTGGGGCAATAAAAGCAAAACAGCGCATATCTTTGGCCTCCCCCTTTTCGAAGGAATTTCCCAGCGAAAGTAGAAAAAAAAAAAAAAAAAAAATGGAAAATGTTTCCTTTTTTGAGAGGAATACATCCAAGCGGAAATTTTATGAAGCAGTCAAAAATTGTTAAAAAAATTAACGTGCGGTATGCACATGTTCAGGATCATACGGGTATTGCGTATGCACACAAGCATATGAAGGATCACTGTTGGGCAAACATTTCGGCGGGGATATTCCTAGCACTGATGACATACCCACCACATGGGTGGGATAGGGTTCCTCAGAGCTCCTGAGTGGGCATCTTCCGATATGCAAACATACTCCCATAATACATTTTTCTGTGCCAAGGTTGCATTCTAAGGGAAGAGTCTAATGAGCTCATTATAAAAAAAAAACATCATTTGGGGTACAACTAATCATTGGTGTGTGCACGCTTGAAAGGGTCGTCATGGAAAGATTGGATCATAGTAGTTCTCCGCTGAGTGGTTGCCACGAGAGAGTGCGCAAAAAGGTGTTCCCACTCCCTCCCCCCGTCTGTGTGGACGTACATGCATATAAATATATGTATATTTCACACTTCCCCACGTGTAACGTGCGGAGCGCGCGTTTGTCCCCTGTCCCATGAGATTTTACAAGGCAATTTAAGCACAAACCAATGAGCCTTAAGTGTCAAAGGGAAAAAAAAAAAAAAAAGTCACTTGCAAAAAAATGTGCAAAGGTGGCGACAAAATAGTTAAAAAATTAAGAGATTTATTCTTCACCTTTTTTTTTTTTTTTTTTTCCTTATCCTGTTTTGCGGCACATGTAATTGAACTTCCCATCCGAGAACGGAAAAACACAGGAAAGGTAAAAAAGGCGAAAAATAAGCTCCGCGGCTATATGCAGTCCGCGATTGTTCGTAAGGCGGTGCAGTGGTGAGATGTGGCGCGACACAAACGTACTTGTGACCATTTTATGATTGTACTTTTGAAGTTCCTCCTCCGTGCTCGTTTCCTCTCTGCTCCTCTTTACTCATTCTGGACGCATTTGATTCCCCGAATTTAGCAGACAGGTGCCCCCCTCTGTTACCACCTTCACAATGGATAAGTACAAGCAAATTCTGGCGAAACTAAAGTGGCACAAAAATCGGAGCTGCGAAAAGTACCAGTTTGGGATGTTCGAAATTGACAAACGGGAGGTGTTCATAACCACAGAGCACTCGTATGGATTTGTTAACAACAAACCACTTCTACCTGGCCACATACTACTAACGACAATAAAAAGGAAAGAAAAATATAACGACCTCGATATAGATGAAGTTATAGACATTAATTTGTTATCAAATTTTATGTGCCATGTCATGGGTGCCCTACACAACACAACAAACTTCTCTATAGCCATACAGGATGGGAAGGATGCGGGGCAAACGGTAGAACAGGTCCACATTCATATAATTCCTAGAAAAAGTTCCGACTACAAGAATAATGATAACATATATAAAGACATGACCAAATTAAATTGGGGATATGGACGAGATGTTGTGTGTTCCTCTTGCAAGAATTTGGTGAAGGTTCCGTTGAAGGGTCCAGTTGAGGAGAACTTCAAGTTGGAAGAATTCAAGTAAGACCCAAACAGGGAGAGGGGGCCCACTTTTTTTTTTTTTGTTTTTTTTTTTTTTTTTTTTTTTTTTTTTTTTTTTTTTTTTTTTTTTTTTTTTTTTTTTTTTTTTTTTTTTTTTCTTGGGTACCCCTTCACACATCACGTAAACTACACCTTTACAATGTTCACCATTGTAAGTGCTCCCATTTTTTTCTATTTTTTTTTTTTTTTCTGTTCAGTACCACCATGAGATCCATCGACGAAATGGAAGTAGAAGCAAATACGATAAAGTCCTACATCGAGGTTAATTTTGCGTCACCCTGAGTGCTGTGTTCACGCGCCCAACATCGCTACTTATCTGCCATGTGGGTGGATATGCCCATGGAAGGTGCAACACGTACGTTGTAAAATTGTGTGCGCGCATTGCGTACTTCATGCACTTTACGAACTTTCTGGAGGGGCTTCCCCTTTGAAAGTCTCCTTAAATTCTTTCATTTGAAATGGAAAACCCAACAAAAAAAGATACTACCCCTGGGTGTAAATACGTTTCCTCCTCTTTCATCCTTCTTCCCTACCTAATTAGCAAATTCTTGTCACTGCACCAATGGGCGCGGGTGAATCCATCGAATGGCTACACAATAGGGGGAGAATACACGCACATATAGGTGATAATCCAATGTATGTTTTGCTTTTTCCTTTTTTTTTTTTTTTTTTTTTTTTCGCATAACTGTGCGAGGCGAATGTTCAACTTGTTGGCAAATGCGTGGAGCATTTTTGTCCCTTAGGAACAATTCGGCTAGTTGTGCCATGGTGAATGGTTCATCGCTACATGGGGTAGTGTAACCACTGGGAGGAGTCCCCCCCCCCCCCCACCATAAGTAGGAAACGTCCGCTCGTTAGAAACTGCCCTTTCCAGGGTTACAATCTCTCCAAAAAAAATGCGCACTGGCCGAACCACCTACCATGCCCGCGGTACACACGGAAAAGGCTCGCATCTAAAGCGAAAATGCAAAGTTACCCTCTGCTGTTGCTACTGCTGTTGCTTGCGGCGATTGCCCTTTCCCCCATATGTGCGCACAAAGGGGGGGCAACCGCCAAGTACAGCTACATAACGAGCAGAAGCAACGTACGAATAAAGAGATTAAAAAATTTTAAAAAGTACAAAACGAAGTTGCTCCTTTCACCTGGTGAACACAACCAACACGGGATCAGCATCCCGTCAATGTTACTATCCAAGAGAATCATTTTTCTGTCATCTCCAGTGTATCCCCATATATCAGAGCAAATAATCTCACAGCTCCTTTACCTGGAATATGAGTCCAAAAGAAAACCAATTCATCTATACATTAACAGTACAGGCGATTTAGAAAACAATAAAATTATAAACCTTAATGGAATCACAGATGTCATATCGATTATCGATGTGATAGAATACATTTCATCCGATGTGTACACATACTGTTTGGGGAAGGCGTATGGCATTTCCTGTATTTTGGCTAGCAGTGGGAAAAAGGGGTTTCGTTTTTCCCTCAAAAATTCGTCTTTCTGCTTGAACCAATCTTACTCGGTTATTCCCTTCAACCAAGCAACCAACATTGAAATACAGAACAAGGAAATTATGAATACGAAAAGGAAAGTCGTCGAAATTATTGCCAACAACACGGGGAAGGACAAGAGTCACATCGAGCAAATTTTGGAGAGGGATAGGTATTTCAGTGCCCCAGAGGCTGTGGAATTCAACTTGGTGGACCATATCCTCGAGAAGGAGTAGTCAGGCCGGTGGTACGCTTGCGCAGTGGAACGCGTTTATAGGCTTACAACTTTGGAGGAAATAAGTACCCCCTCCCCCCCTGTACAGGGACAGAACAAACGTGGCCGTCTTACCCCCTTCCCCGGCAAAGATGATCGCAAAGAGGTTGTTGCTAGGCTCGCTCGCATCGCGGAGCTTTGGCAGGTATAACTTGCTCAGGAGAAAAGGGCCGATCGTCTGGACAAGGAAATTCTCCTCCTCGCGCGAAAGGACTCCTAATTTTGGCAAAAAAAAAGCGCAAAGTGGGAATAAAAAAATCGGTAAGGAAGACATCAAATCGATTGACCAACACGCGGGGGAGAAATCATCTTATTCCCATGAGTCCGATGGAGGGTCGTCAGAAGGAATACTCACCCATTTAGTAAGCAAAAATGGAAAGGAGCAAATGGTAGGGGAACTGCCAAAATTAGTGCTTGCAATTTTGCAGGAAAAATCGTCCCTACCGTCAGAAAAAAAAATGCTAATAGATCAGTACAAACGAATTGTGTGTGAACGCTTGGAAGGGGTGTCTCAGAATAATGCAGATAAAAAGGATGCCCTCAATTTTGCAGACATTTTTTCCACCTTGTATTTGTGTTACATGGAAAAGATATTCGACTTGGACTTCGTAACGAAAGTGAATGCCGCGCTGGAAGTGCTACTCAGTAGGGTCGGTGACAAAAAGGATCAAATCGGGCATCGCGATGAACGTGAGAAAGATGTGTTGAAGGATGTCACAATTAACCATTGCATGATGATGTTCCATTACTTATCCTCTTTAAATGTTAAAAATGTAACATTGTGCAACCAGGTAGGAGACTATATCGTAAGTAATGAAGTGCCCCCCCTTGTCATCTACCATTACCTAGAATGTCTCAGCCTGCTAGCCGACTCGACTGACAGAAGCGGCAAGAGCAGTCTGCGCGATTATGTTGTGCCCGTCGTAGAAATTTTCTTGGAAAACTTTTACAACTTCAACAATTACCTTGTGCTGCGAATTGTGCACTTTCTACATAAACTGAGCTTTATGGACGCAGAACTGTTTCTCCTCCTGACAAGGAAGATAAATAAAAATGTGTATCGGGAGAATGCCAACCGCTTTGAGTTGTGTCTACTGGCCCGCACGTACGCCCTGTACAAAAGGGAAAACATCACCTTCAATAATTACGTGTGTGAAGATTTGTTGCGCAACTTGATCAAATATGAGGACAACTTTCAGAACGAAGAGGATGGACCCGTTAGCAGCCATGTTAAGAACCCAGATAACAGCACCTCTGATGACTTCTCCACCCCGTTGCAGAACCAATCCGCGAACGCCCCCGATGTGATCGAAATTGAAAACGTGAACCGACAAAACTACCCCCTCTTTAAGCATCCCCTGTACAACGATGGATTGAACTTCTACGCCTTCTTCGTCGACGCCAAGACAACCAACAGGGACAAATGCTTAGAACGGAAAAATAATTTGAACTTAACTTTTGTAAACGGTAATGCTAACGAGAAAGAGCGCCAAGTAACCAGTACACACATGTCCGAGTGGCACAAGCTATTCCTCCACGATGAGTACAAAGAGAAAGATATAAAAAACGAACCATTCGTTAAGTTGGAAGACACGCAAAAGGGGGATCGACAAATGGTAGAAGCGTACAATCAATCTTTATCAGAAGATCTGCACTTCCAATTTAACCATAAGAAAATTGCACAACTGTTTGAACAGGTGAGCAAAGATATGGATAACGTCGAAATCGACCTCGTGACCGACGAGGAGGTACCCACACAAATGGATGACGAAGCTGTTCACCAGTACAGGAAAAAAATTCTTTATATCGAAAATTATTACATTGGTCATATATTTCACATAGTAGACTCTTTGCTATCTTTGAAGGCACACCACAATTGTGCCACATTCAAAAAAATGGAAAATAAAATTCTGAATGCTATAAAAAATAATGAACTGTACATAATTGACAATTTTGATAGTGACGAAATTAAAAGCCTGTTAATTTTTTTATCACATACAAATAGAAATTACAAAGAGGCATTTATTTACGCCCTGACGCATCGAATGGTAGATTTGTACATTAATAACTTGTGCCAGCCAAGTACATTGTCCACATTTTTTTATTTTCTGTTGAATTTCACAAAGCACAGAGTTGTTAAGAAGAACAGATTTAACCACACCATAAGGAATGTCATCTATAATAGCTATTCTTGGCTCAATGACAATAAAATCGTTTTAAATCTCACCACGGGTATCGATGCGACGAATGCAGAAGAAAAAGAAAACAGTGACACACGCCGCGTTATCAAAACGAAAAATTACTCTCTTCTGCAAGTTCTCTCCATGCACATCTGCAAAAATGTCTATTTTATGAGCCTCTCAACGCTAGCCTCCCTACTCAGATCAATGTCCTACTTGTTCTTCACCGATGCCAATTTTTTTAATGTGTTCATACCTCTATTTATGAAGCACATGTCGGATCTCAGCAACGTAGACATTTTGAACATAACTCAGGTGAGTGAATTGCCGTGCTCAGAGGATTGTAAGGAGACACACGTGTGCCAGTTTTGAGAGTTACCATCACCTCGCTTTCACGTCTGCTTGCACAAATCGAGCAGTCTTGACGATTACCCCATTCCATCCCTTACCCCCCATGCAGGCCTACAACAAGCAGAAAATTCAAAACAAATATTTCTACTACTTGCTAGCAAAGCAGTACCAGAGCAACCGTTCAGAGGAAACGAAGAATGCCGACCAGAAAATTAAGCTAATTGGCTAGCCAAATGGAAATAAAAAAAAAAAAAAAAAAAAAAAAAAATTAATAATAATAATGCACGTTCAGGCAGTTTTGATACATTTAATTTGCTGACTCCACGGCGTACACAGTTTGTGTGCAAACAGTGGAGAGGCGTGTGAGAATTTTTTTTTTTTTTTAATATGATGGAGGAGGACACTACTAGTAGGCGAGCGCGGTAACTTTTACGCTGAAACGTTTAGGTGCCTCCTCTGTGCAGGCGAGCATGGCCGATACAGAACAAATCGAATAGGACATAGAACGCTGTGCTATGGTCACATCATTTCTCTCGCAAGTGTCATGAGCAATTCCTTTGATTTAAAAAATAGGCGGCATGATGTTACCTGCATTACGTTGTGATTAGCAGTACATGGTTGTTGTACCAACACCACGTTTGCGTATACATAAGTATGTTGTACCAATTGCGGGAATATGCTTTTGTCCCCACTCTGGGAAGAGAAAACTGCTTCGTATTTTCATGGGCATGCCATTCTGCTCATTTTTTTTCTTTTTTTGTCTCCTCAAATTGCAACAAAATTATAGTACCCCCTACCCCATAAGTTTTCTTAAACACTAACAAAAAAAAAAGAAAAAAAGAATTCCACGGGGGAGTGGCCCATGTGTCCCCAATAAGGCAGTAACAAAAGTGGACAGAGCGAGGGGGGATATGACCTACACCAGGTTTGCTGCACACATGCGGAGAGTTATATCTCACCAGTTTGGATGCCTCCAAAAAATACTCCCTTTTTATCTTATTTTGTGTGCAACGTGGCGAGTGGCTCATTAAAATGGTTAACTACGGAATGCTGCTATGAATCGAACAAGGCACGTATTGTTGCGTTCTCCACAAATCCCCCATCAAAATTTTCAACGAAACTACACATGCACTAGTTACGACTATAAATAACCTTTTCACTAAAAGGGGGGCGGAAACAGCTGGAATGTACAAATGCTTGTAGTTCCTTCCAGATAAAAGAAAAAAACATGTTAATGCAAATTAATGCAATTCCATGTGACAATTAAAAGAACCACACAGCACCATTCAGTGATACACAAGGGAAAAACAAAAAGAGGAAACTTAACTCTCCCTTTTAGGTTGCATTAAAACCAATACTATTCATTTTTCCAATTTGCCCATCGCATTAGAGCTATGCTTCAAAGCAAAATGGCGCTACACTAGTCTACCCAAAATAAATACCAATGAAGGGGCAAAATGGGGCAGGCTGCCGTAGCGCTTAAGTGACAAGTACTTGCGAGGAAATAGCTCTGTTAGTTACGAATTCGGGGGGGACACACATGTAAACTAAGTGAAGGTAAAGGAAAACGAGCGCAAAATCAACATGATAAAAATGCCACTCGTTTATTCATCCCCCTAAACTTTTTCATTTTAACAATTTTTTTATCACACCGTTCTGCTGTGAATTATTTTTTTTTCCGATACGGATTTAGGTGTGTTTTTCACACTTTAATAATTTTTTTTTTTTTTTTTTTTTTTTTTTTTTTTTTTTTTTCGTTTCCGATTTGCCTATAATTTCAGTTTTGCAAAAATGTGTACCTCACTGAGTTCGTTTCACCTTTATCGTCCACATTTTTAAATTTGTCAAAAGAACACTTCTCATGAATACCCTTTTTACACATTTTGAAAAGTCCGCAAACGGAAAGTACGCAGGAAATTAAGGGAATAAGAGGAAAAAATGGATGAAAATGACGATGTTCCAAAAAAGGGGTAAGTGTGGAAAGAAAATTCATTTATGTATGCATGCGTGTGTGTCTATGCGAACGCACTCTGTGCTACATCGTAGAAGAAACAAACCCGTTTGTTTTTTCTATTGCCTTCATTTGTGTGAAAAAGGTTGGTATGCACACCTGCCAGTTTTTACACATTGCTCATTTTGTGCATGCGCTCCAAGCGCAGTTAGTAGACTAGAGGTGAAAATGCGTATGGCAGTGCACATCCAATCAGTTGGACGGAACGAGGTGGAAGAGGAAAAATCCTATCAGACAAATCTGCTTAGACACGCACACATGCTAACTTGTATTCACAGCACCAGTTGTACAACCTTTGTTGGGAGTTATATTGAGCAGTTCGCTGCATACTCCATCTTTTATGCCTTTTCACTCTCCTATTCTACTTATCTACGTGCTCAAAAATGATGTAGTTGTTTGTTACCAACGACAGTACAATTTAGTTTTATTGGTATAGTTTTCGCGTACAAAGTTAGGGTGTGGTTCCTCTCTATGTGAGTGGAAAATACATGTGTAAAAAATACATCCGTGCATTTTTTGCTATCGCCCACCTGCATTTCAGCAATGAACGGAATAAGAAGAAGGCAATTTTTTCAAATGACGAATTTTCGGGGGAAGACACTTTGATGGAGGTACGGTACCAGTGAACGGAGTCTCCGTTCATGGTACAAATTGTGAACACTTCTCAGCTTGGTTGTTTCGCAATTTTTTCCTTTTTTTTTTTTTTGAGCCAAATATTTTCCTCCTTCCTTTTTATTTTTTATTGTTGACCAACCCACCAGGAACACCTCCAACTGAGGGAAAAGCTCTCAGAAGACATTGAGATGATAAAGTCCTCGCTCAAAAATAACCTCGTTTGTAGCACGTTGAACGACAATGAAATATTGACCCTGTCTAATTACATGCAGTTTTTTGTTTTCAAGAGTGGAGACCTAGTGATAAAACAGGGGGAGAAAGGTACCTTTACAAGTGCATTGAGTACAGGCGCATGAACATGAATGTGTACGTTTTTTTTTTTTTTTTTTTTTTTTTTTTTTTTTTTTGTGCATTTTCTTGGCGTCTGTTTAAACTTTCGACGCGGTCTGCTTGACACCACCACCACAATGATATATACACACACACGTACATTCCTCGCTTCATTGCGAAGGATCCTACTTCTTCATTATAAACAGCGGCAAATTCGACGTGTATGTAAATGACAAGAAGGTGAAGAGCATGGGGAAGGGAAGTTCCTTCGGCGAAGCAGCCCTAATTCACAACACTCAGAGAAGCGCAACGATTATGGCTGAGACGGATGGGACGCTGTGGGGTGTACAGAGAAGTACCTTCAGGGCAACACTAAAACAACTGTCTAATAGAAATTTTAACGAAAACAGAAGTTTCATTGACTCAGTGTCTGTATTCGACATGTTAACTGAAGCACAGAAGAATATGATAACGAATGCATGCGTTATTCAAACTTTTAAACCGGGAGAGATAATTGTGAAGCAGGGCGATTATGGTGATGTGTTGTATATATTGAAGGAAGGTAAAGCCACAGTTTTTATTAACGATAAAGAAATAAGAGTACTTAACAAAGTAATATAACTGGGTGAGGTCCCTTCAGGGGGGGGCACTTACATACGAAAACTGGGCCTGCATGGACACGCGCCCATTTGAATATTTCTTTCTTTACGTGTTGGTCTGCCATTGGTATGGATGGCCATCAGGCTGCAGACTCCCCAAATGTGTAGGCAAAGTTTATTTTTTTTTTTTATTTTTTTTTTTTTTCCCATTTTGGCCAATGTTGGTCTTACCTGTTAGGGATCTTACTTCGGAGAACGAGCTCTGTTGTATGACGAACCGAGAAGTGCCACCATCATAGCGAAAGAACACACATCATGCGCATCGATATGTAGAAAGTTGTTAAACATAGTGTTGGGTAATTTACAAGTTGTCCTATTCAGGAACATCATGACGGAGGCGTTACAACAGAGCGAAATTTTTAAGCAATTCAGTGCAGAGCAGCTAAACGATTTAGCAGACACAGCCATTGTTAGGGATTACCCAGCCAATTATCACATTCTTCATAAGGATAAGGTTAAGTCGGTTAAGTATATTATCGTATTAGAAGGGAAGGTGGAGTTATTTCTGGATGATGAATCTATAGGCATACTTACAAGAGGAAAATCCTTCGGGGATCAATACGTTTTGAACCAGAAGCAAAAATTCAGACATACAATAAAATCTCTTGAAATTTGCAAAATTGCTCTGATCACAGAATCTTGTTTGGCGGATTGTCTAGGAGACAACAACATAGATGCATCGATAGACCATAACAACAAAAAAAGCATCATCAAGAAGATGTACATTTTTAGGTACCTAAGTGAGAAGCAATGCAATTTACTTATCGAAGCCTTTAGGACTACCAGGTATGAAGAGGGGGATTATATAATTCAAGAAGGAGAAGTGGGTTCAAGGTTCTATATCATAAAGAATGGGGAAGTAGAAGTAACAAAAAATGGAAAGAGACTACGGACATTGGGGAAAAATGATTACTTTGGAGAAAGGGCTCTCCTATATGATGAACCCAGAACTGCATCTATCATCAGTAAGGCAACCAATGTTGAGTGCTGGTTCGTGGATAAAAGTGTGTTTTTGCAAATTATTCAGGGACCCATGTTAACTCACTTGGAGGAGCGAATTAAGATGCAGGACACTAAAGTGGAGATGGACGAATTGGAAACTGAAAGAATTATAGGTAGAGGTACATTCGGAACCGTTAAGTTAGTGCACCACAAACCGACACAAATTAGATATGCTCTAAAATGTGTCAGCAAAAGAAGTATCATCAATCTAAATCAACAAAACAATATTAAATTGGAGAGGGAAATTACTGCAGAAAATGACCACCCATTCATAATTAGACTTGTGAGGACATTTAAAGATTCGAAGTGTTTTTATTTTTTAACGGAGCTAGTTACTGGTGGGGAGTTGTATGATGCCATTAGAAAATTAGGATTACTCTCCAAACCTCAGGCACAATTTTACTTGGGGTCCATAATTCTAGCCATAGAATATCTACACGAGAGAAATATTGTGTATCGAGATTTGAAGCCAGAAAATATTCTTCTAGACAAACAGGGCTATGTAAAACTGATAGATTTTGGTTGTGCGAAGAAAATTCAGGGGAGGGCCTACACACTTGTTGGTACTCCTCACTACATGGCACCGGAAGTTATTTTGGGGAAAGGATATGGGTGCACTGTGGATATATGGGCACTAGGAGTATGCCTGTACGAATTTATTTGTGGTCCCCTCCCATTTGGTAATGACCAAGAAGATCAACTGGAAATATTCAGGGATATTCTAACAGGGCATCTAACATTTCCCGAGTATGTGACCGATCAGGATAGCATAAAATTGATGAAGCGATTGTTGTGTAGATTACCTCAGGGACGAATTGGATGTTCCATAAACGGGTTCAAGGATATTAAGGATCATGCCTTTTTTAGCAATTTCAATTGGGATAAGTTGGCGGGGCGTTTGCTAGAGCCCCCGCTCGTGTCCAAAGGAGAGACATATGCTGAGGATATTGACATTAAGCAGATCGAGGAGGAGGACGCGCTGTCCGAGGGCGAACCTCTCGACGGGGATGACAGCTGGGATGTGGACTTTTGAGGAGACCCGTAGTAGGGTATCTGCGTTGGGATAGTATCGGTAGCTGAGGGTGAACACCCATTGCACCTAACTATGCACAGAGGTGTCTTGCACCGTGGTGCGTCAAAAAGATGAGAAGACTTATAAATGATTTTTGGGCCCCTTTTTTTTTTTTTTTTTTTTTTCTCTCTGCCTTTTTCGAACGCACTCGCGTATTTTTTATGTATTTGTGCATAAAAGGAGTCCCACATTTATGCAGCCCCTGTGCGTTTCGTTCGCTCGTTCGTTCATCCGTCCGTTCGTTTTCTTCCTTTTTTTTTTTTTCTTTTTTTGTTCACATAACGAGGGCTGTGCAAACTTGGACCTTCGAACCACTTCGTCAATTTGTATTTTTTTTTTTTTTTTTTTTTTTTTTTTTTTTTTTCTTTGTGCAACGCGATTGGCTAGGTGACGGTTTGGCTAGTTGGGTAGTGGGGGATGGAAAAGAAGGAAAACAAAAAAAAAAAAAAAAAAAAAAAAAAAGGTAAAATGGGGCGAGTGACCTGCCCGGTTGCTTCGCTAAATGGTCGCTCCATTCTAGAGCAACCCTCGGAATGGAGAGGGACCTGCGCAGGCGTCGACCGCAGGGGGTTCTGCGGAGTTGAAGTCAAAGTAGGTGACAAAGTCTTCGGTGGAGCGAGGCACATTGTCCAAGCAAATGCGCCCAAACAACCCCAATCGAAACATATCAATAAAATAACGACAACCACCATTCATGTCCAGATACTTATAATTCCTACACAGGTTCAACTTCGTCGCTATAACATTGCACACAAAGCGAATGTCATTGGTTGGTTCTTCCAAACCAATAACCTTAACATAGTTAAAATTCATCCTCTTATTTAGAGTGTACAGAATATAATCTCCTACATACATGTGGTCGTACTTGTACTCAAGTGCATTTCCTATGGCACATAACTTTAGGCTAATTTCTTTGTCTTCCATTTTTGGTAAATAAATCCCCGGTGTATCAATGAAGTAGAGCAGAGGGTTGTTTGAAACTTTATACGTGTCGACCATCTGAGTAGTTCCCGCAATGACGTTCGTCTTGGCTCTCTTTCTATTAACTTCAAAGGCTATTTTGTTGTTTTTGTGTCCATACTTGGCTAGGTTATGCGTTACATCTTTGAAAGAGTTGATGATGCTCGACTTGCCAACGTTGGGTAATCCCACTAGCAAGGTAAATAATCCTAGGCTCCTAAATTGGGGTTTCATTTCTCTACACAAATCCCTAATTTTTGAAATGCTTTTATTAAATTTCGCTGATGTCAATAGGCACATATGTTTTGTCTTCTCTTCAATTATACTTTTTGCACTTAGGGCTACTTTTTTGGGGATTAAATCCGCCTTGTTTAAGATAATGATTCGTTGTTTGTCTTTGTTTTTTTTTTCTATGCTATCCATGATGAAATCGTTCGTGCTGGTAAAGGGCAACCGAGCATCCCTCACTTCAATAATGATATCACATATGTCTATTTTTTTTTTTATGTTTAGGGAGGCCTTGTGCATGTAGTTTGGAAAGCACGTTATGTTTGCGTCGAATATGAATTCTTCTCTGCATGCGAAATTGGTAAATTTCCGGCTTAGCCTTTTTTCTCCTCCCTCCACGGGGGTCATACTACCATCGGGGGAGGTTCCACGGTTGATCACCCCATTGGGGTGGGGACTCATTGGTTTGTTTGTTTCCCCATTCTGTGCGCGCTGTAAGCTCGTTCTTAGAAACACATCTTCCAGCGTAGGCCCAAGTTCCTTTTTCCACACACTAATGGATGAGCTTCCCCCATCCTTCGCGGCTCCCTTTCCCATATGAGTAAACTGTTCCGGGGATCATAATAATAATACCCTGCAGTTACACCTGAGTGGGCACTTGCCACTTCACTTAAGTTGCCTCTCTAGAAAAAAAAAAGTACTATTCTGCCCACGAGGTGCTATCTCCCTGTTTTTTTTTTTTTTTTTTTTTTTTTTTTTTTTTTTTTTTATATTCGCCCTATGCCCCCGTTGAAACTTCTCTTCACAAGTGTGAGTTCCTCCGTTATTGTAGCCATTTTCATCACTAAGGAGAAGTACGGTAATCCCCTCGCTTGGTTGGAAGGGAAAGGAACCGCTAATCACGTTTTCTAAAGAATATAAGAAAACCTTTCGTTTTACAAAAAAAAAAAAAAAAAAAAAAAAAACTACACATGAGAAAAATAAATAGGAATAAAAAGTACCCAATTAGCAAACACGACGCACAAATTGGAGCTCCATATGGTATTGCGAAAGTATGCTTTTTTCGAAGAAGCATAATTTGAGGAGCACACCGATTATGGCGCAAACGGCCGGGGGGGGGGGGGGGGGGGGGGGGGTGAAAATTCAACGGAGCATCTATGCAACGGGCGCAGTTTTGCATGATCCTGTTTGCAGCGCGGGATTCTTACTCCTTGTGTACACATATTGGGAACGCATTCAGTCCGGCATCTCCACAGCTGTATACACAAATCATATTGTTTTCTATTTTGTGAACGCGCTGGTGATGAAGTAGTGTGGCCACTCCTGATTGGAATTTCTCCTATGAACCCTCCGCCTTTCCCCATGTATTCTCTACTTCAACTTTTTCCATTTGTTCACGAATATAAGAGCACACATAATTCACGTAGTGCATCAGGTCACGAACATTTTGTACGTTCATTGGATCATTATGAAAATCTTGGTCGCTGTACTCAGAGTCTACATTGGGGGTAATTCCCCTGTGCATATTTTTCCCATCTGAGTTGTTCATTTCGTTAGACCCATGCAGAGTACTGCTCAAATGACCAACTGTTACTCCGTCCACACTCGTCCCACAGAGCTCAAAGGCGCTCTCGACCGAGTCTACGTATGAGCCCATGTGACTCACGAGGTTACGCCCATATAGCAGTGCAAGTTCGAACTGTTTACGGTAGAGGGGGAGGTGCGCCTCTTCATTGCGATCCAAGTGGTCCCCATGGTTATAACCATCACCATCCCAGTCATCCTTGACTCCCTTTTCTTTTAGCCCTCCACGGGTACTCACAAACACAAAGTGCAGGTGCGTGTAAATGTGCTGGACAAGATCCAGCACCGCCGCAGCGCCACTACCCCCAAGGTGCCCCTGTCTAGGCAATTGCTCCTTCCATTGGAACACCCCCCACCTCTGCGACCTGTGGAAAGAGTAAACAAGCAACTCTAACAAAAATTTCTGGCAAACGTTTAACAGGATGGTACATATACTGATGTCCCCCAAGTCCTGTTCCCTCTTTAGGTAATACCTTTCCTTCAAGTAGCTGAAAATTTTCTCCATTTTTTCATCATGCTGTAACCTAACTGCAAATATCCATTTTGCATCCTCCTCGCTGGAGATGCTTGACTGGTTCAAGTACTTTCCCCTGTTTGGAGGGATTCTGCACTCTGCAGATTTAAACATGCCGCTATGTAGAAAGCGATTATACAGTGAACGGTACACTTTTGCCAAATTAAACATTAAGTATTTTTCCTCCACTAAGTGAGCAAAACAAATTTCCAAAAAGGCAACTTGCTTTGGTGAAATGATTGGACACGTATTATATATGAGGGTCACTATGTTGTTCATTTTTATGTAATACATTTTTTTTTCTAATGTAAGAATAATTTTTTCGTTCACTTGGTTCATGAGGTTAATATTCCCCTCGTGCGGATCCCCATCGGGCACACCTTCATAAAAATCCTTCTCTTCGCAGATTTCCTCAAACGGTAGAAATGTATTAGTGTGCACTTCTTGCTCGCTTGTTGTGTGCCTACTTGTGGTGTAATTCGTTTGGTCTACGCATTCCCCTGCTTGCATATCCTTTTTCTTTCGCCCGCGCATGTTCTTCCTTAACTCCTTCTTCAAATGTCTATTTATGTACACGTACAAGTAGCACACATGTTTCAGGTTCATATTGTCCAAATTCGCTTCAAGTAAAATATTCACGAGGGTGGAAAATTCTTCATCCTGCTCCTCTGCCTGATGTATCGCCCCCTTCTCTAGTCTCTCTTGTGACTTCCTTCGCAACCCCTCCCTTTTGATGAAGCTACCTAACACGTTGTTTAGATCCGCCTGTTCATACAACTCCACGTGCTCCATTATTCGATCAAATAAAAATCGTTGCAAGTCTCTGTCACCTAACTTCACAATAAATTTAAAGAAGGGGGCAGTTACTTTCCCATAGTTCATCACTTCACCGTTTAGCACGTTTTTCAAAATGGTCCTGTCTAAATGTGTAAGGTGTTTCTTTTGCTTGAATAGGACTTGACACAGTTCGCTGGTGCTGAATGTTGGGTGGGTAGCTAATGTATCGGTTGGTTCATCCATCCGGTTAGCGATTCGAGCTCGTGTGTATGTCGATTCGCTCCCCTCCTTTGAGTGCTCCTCATGACGATGAGTGGGAAGATTGACCCCGCCTTGATGTAAGTGCCCCCCCAGTTCCATCCTCAACAAATTATAAAAATATCTCTGCAGATAATTTTCTAATCGTAGAAACTTCTTTGACAAGAAATGAAAACTGCTCATGCAACTTAGGAGGTAGAACTTGTTTACCGAACTGAGTGTCTTCATCTTGTTTTGAAAAAAATGGCACATCTGTATGATGAGCTCCTTATCGACCATGTTCACTTTGGACAAAAGATATGCCCATTGAAGGAGGGTATCTACTTTGGTACTTCCATTTTCTGGACAACCCCGAGGAATATCCCTCAGTGTCCTCTTAAGTAGAACCAATACTGTGGTGGTCATCTCACTTTTTCTTTTCTCTTCTACCCGCCGGTTGCTTTCAATTAACAACTTAAATATAATCATAGTGTGTTTGAGCCATATGTATTGCAGATCGTTCAAATGGACACTTGTGTTCACTTTATTGTTTAAATTATCTACAAGTTCCCTACTGGGTCGTTTTTTTTTTAAACTTGATGTGTCCCTATATTCAGTTAACTGTACCTTGGGAAGGTTACTATCTCTGTTCAAGCTTTTGCCATTCGTAAATTGGCTTAGGTTGTTTACTCTTTGTTCTTTCCCTTCCACCGTTTTCTCTCCATTGGTTAGTTCTTCACCCTGGAAAACTACCAAGCGGCATTTTCCTTTTTCCCTATGAAATCCTCGCACATATTCCTTTAACAAATCTACTGCTATCTTATCGTAGCACTTCCTTTTGGAAGTGCCCTTGCCATTTGAGTTATCTTGGGTAAGGACCCGCTCTGTAAAATGACCCTCCTCCCTCCCTTGGAGACATACTCCCCCACTGTTCCTCCCATACACTATACGATTTAAAAGGTCGTTTATCCGAGTATGTATTTCTTTTTCAACGTAGATGTACCCCCAATGATTGGGACATGCACGCTCCCTGAGAACTTTTCCGATCACCATGGCGGCTTTATTCTGCGCTTCCAGCCTGATTGAACAGGAATTTCCACCCCGCACAATTAACTGTGGGTGGATGAAGCTACCGTAACGTGTGACAAATATTTTCCGCTTCCGTTTCTCCTTTTTTTTTTTTTTTTTTTTTTTCACCCCGTTGTGGGGGGCCCATCTAAACATGCGGAACAGAATGTAGAGGAATGCGCGACGATATGGGCTTCATTTTTTTTTTTTTTTTTTTTTTTTTTTTTTTTTTCTTTGTCATCCCTTGAATGTTGTTAAAATAGGTCAACCGTAGGAACGTCATTCTGGTAAACACCCTCTCACTGGGCCAACTGGACCTCTTAAGAGTTACTCAAAACGACAACATCGAGAAGAAGCTGCTAATCTATAACATAATGGGTATGTTAGAGTAACCATTAGATGTGCATATTTGGAGGAGGGGCGGTTTGGTTTACTCCCCCCCTCTATAGCAAATGGCAGTTTTCCTCCCCATAAGAGTACTTCAAAACACCGTCGATCGGAAGCAGATCGATAAGGTTAACATACGGCACATTCATTTGTCAAAGTGGCGTGTCTGTCTCATCTTGTAACTATATGGCGAAAAATGTGCCGAAGTGAAAAAATAAGAAGAAAAAAAAAAAAAAGAGCGGGTTGGATTAAAAATTTCAAATGTTAATTTTTAAAATATCAAATTTAATTAAAAAAAAATTTTTAAAAAAAATATATAATAATAATAATAAATTTTTTTATTTTTATAACTTCATTGCATTTTTTTACCCTTTACTTAAAAAGCGCAATTATATGAAAAGGAATAAAAATAAGGGCATTTTTTATAAACTTCTTCCTTTTTAAATAATCAAATGGATACATAATCATATATATAAACATACACACGTGTACCAATATATATACAATTATATATACGTACTGAATTGGAAAGCTGAAGCAAAAAAATAAAAAATAAAAAAAAATTGGAAAAATAGGAAAAAAAAAAAATTAAATAAAATCACATATTAAAAGGAGGGAAAAGTAAAAAAAAAAAAATAATAATAATAAAATAAATACATGGTCGTATGGACGCTGCAACGACGTGGATATATTGCCAGTCGTTCCGCAACTACACAGGGCAGAAAAGTGAAAAAATGAAAACTGAAAAATGAAAACTCAAATCTGTCAACAGGGGAGAAAAAATAAAATAAAATTTTTATAAAATTAATTCAAGCAAATTTAGATCATATGATAAATCTTTAATTTGTTTGTACGAATAGGGAAGAGAAAAGGAGAGAGAGAAAGAAAGAGGGAATTAGCTAGTTAGGCAGGTAATCTACTTATCCATTTATCGCCTTAGGCGGGAGAAGTATTGGGGTGTGTGTGTGTGTGCAAATCAACAGATAAGAGTTCAAACATATAATGACAGGGGATCCCGCTGTGGGGTTATCTCATCTTGTGTTGTATTGTGTCGGTCCCTTTTTTTTTTTTTTTTTTATTATGCTTTTTCAACGTTAGCTTGCCGACTGTGTCCACGCCACGGTGCCACACCTCTTCAGTCATCGTCCTCTGAGTTATCCTCATCCTCATTCAGTATATCCTCATTGGACTCTTCCTCTTCATTTTCATTTGATCCGACCACGCTCTGTCCATCAAAGGTTACGTATCCCGTGGTGTTACTATTTCCGCTGGAAGGTGAGAACTGACCACCTGCGCCCATACCGGAGTAGTCACCACCCACGTCTGCACCAGAACCACCGCTACTGAAAATTTCGCTTCCGCCGTTATTAAATTGCTTCACCATATTGTCCAGTTGATCTTTGGAGAATGTTTTTACTGTTCCATTGCTGCTGTTTATAAAACCATTTTTTTTAAAATATTCTGAATAGTCCACTTCGTTATTGTTATTATTTTGCATTTCTTGTTTTTTCTGTAATTTCTTTTCCTGTGCTCTTCTTTTTTTCAAAATTTTATAAGCTTCCCTTCTTCTGTACTCACTTAATTTTTTCATGTACTTATCGTAATACTTGGATTTGTATGCCCCATTTTCGGCGGAATTGTCCTTGTCCTTTCCACTGGTGCTGTCACTTTCGTCGGTAACACCATGGGTGCGTTTGAGGAAATCAATCAACTCTTTCTTCTTGTCATACACAGATGTGAACACATAATTATCTCCAATGAGTTGAGGGGCATCATGGTAATAGTTGGATGGAATTCCTTCATAGGAGTTTTTAATTTGTTTATACGCATCGTAGAAATTATCATCCTCTTGTTCCTCTTCCTTCTTCTCTGCCTTTTTCTGCTTCAAGTAATCGATCGCTTTAGAATCGTAACTCATATGGTAGGATCCATTTTTTCTCAAAAAAGCATTAAGTTGTTCGTTCGATACACCAGAAGTTTCATTTAACGAAAGGTCCCTCTCTTCATTTGCGTAAGGAGATAATTCGTAGAACATATCATCTGGTTTGGCTAGTTTTTTTAATTCATCCTCTGTTAAATCTTCATATGTTAAAACACCTTCGGATATTAGCTTTTTAATGTCTTTAACACTGAATTCGTCCATGCTCAGTTCTTCCTCGTTTTCGGAACTTTTTCCCTTACCGTTTTTTTCATCTTCCATATCTTCATCCTCATCATCATCATCGCTGTTGCTTGTACTGCTTTGATTATTCATGGAGACGTATTTTTTTACAATATCTTCCATAATTTTCTGGTTAGACGTGTTGGCAAATTCTTTTACTAACTTTTGCAGGGATTCTATTTTGAATGGAATTTGTCCTGGGTTCTTTTTCTTTATAGTTTTCTTTTTCTTTCCTCCAGTACGTTTCTTCATCACTTTGTTGTTATTTCCTTCATTTATATTTCCTCCATTTGAATTATCTCCTACATTGTCATTTCCATACGTGGAGGAGGCATTGTTGTCTTTCTTCAAATTGTTCATGTCGAAGAGGCCATTATTATTCTTATACCCATTGGTGGTTGTCACTTTATTTGCATCTCCCTTAATTCCAGAGGATGTAATTAATTCTTCTTCATTGGATTCTACCTCGTCCGTGATTCTATTATTTTGACTGCTTTCATTCGACACAGTAGCGCTGGAATTGGAACCGAAGTTTGCATCTAATTCATCTAAATCTTCTTCTACGGAATTTTCATCAGACAAATTTCTGTTCACGTTCGTTCCGTTCACTTCCAAGATGTCACTTTCCTCTACGGAGTCGCTCATGCTGTTACTGGTAACCCCATCTTCATCATTCGTTTCATAAAGATCGAACATTCTTTCATCTGATCCGTTGATATCCTCAAATGCATTTAATTTGTCTGCAAAGTTTATATCGTTATTGTTTGAGTTAGATACGTAGGCCTTTCCCCCCATAAGGTTATCTTCAGCACCCTTGTCTTGGGAGCCAACTGGAGGGGTCATCATACCAGCAGGAAACCCTCCGTTGCTCATGAAGTCACCCATTCCAAAGTCCTTCATATTCATATTACCCTGACTGAACTGGTTGAACATATCCATCATTTGGTTCGAATCCATGTTGAATATATTTCCATCCTTGCCTCCCATTATGTTCTGCATCATAGCTGGGTTCATGGGCATATTGGCCAAGAAATCCTTAAAGCCATCTTTATTTTGCATGAAATTCTCATTTTCCATGCTTTTCTTCAGCTGCTCTACATCTATGCCTGATTTCTTTAGGACATTTTCTAGTTTGTCTTTCAATTCGTTTATTTTGTTCAACTGTTCTGGGCTCACAGGGATGTTCGGTCCGTTGTTACCATTGTTCGCGTCCGCACCAGCTGCTCCTCCGGTGGCACCTGCTAATTGGGAATTAATGGCGCTCATCATATCTTTAAATAAATTCTCCTGGCCATTGCTGGAACCATCTTGTGGATTACCTCCCATGAGAGAATTGAAGAAGTTTTGGAACGATTCACTGTTCATAATATTTTCTATGTTTAATCCTTCTCCATTTCCTGCAAAAATTTCATTTAGTGGTTTCATCATTTCCTCTAAACTTGGGTTCATTCCTGGAGTCATCGTTCCTCCAGGTGTACCTGGGGATCCCTGTCCCGAGGTAGCAGAGGTGGTCGCTGTACCTTCTTTGCCATTCGAACTGCCATTTGAAGCGCCTGTTGCTCCGGTGGTTGCATCGTTGGAATCTCCTTTGTTCGTTATGTTGTCCGCTCCGTTTGCCTTATCATTTTTGCTTGACTTATGACTGGTCGGCTTAATGTTCAAATTTCGATTGGTATTAAGGGCAAACACGTGAGAGTAATGCAGGGAGGTCGACAGGAAGATGAATCCTAAGGTGATAAGTCTCATCTTGGCCGATATATATATATATATGTGTGTGTATGGTTGTGTAATGTGGATGGTAGTAGGATGATGGTGTCGAGTCGCGGTTTGTCAAAGTACGCAGTAAAAGGTGTGTTCTGCTCGTGGGTGCTCTTTACCAGGCAGATGCGGTGTTACACTCGATGCATGCACAAGCACATACAATCACATGTGCAAGTGGCGCTTCCAAGTAACATGCGGTGACAAACAATCAATACACCTTGCGCACTGTACACTGTGTAGAGGCGCATAAAGGTGTGCTACATAAAAGTATTCCACATATGGGTACACTACATATATGCAAGCAGGAAGTGGAAGGGACCAAAATGACGAGCCAAATTCTCTGTGCTCGCAATGCGACTTCTCAGTTGTGTGTTTCGTTTAAAAGGCGAACTTAAATAAACAACTGTCCCTTCTTCATAAATTTGAATATAGAACGTTTATAAAAATAAAAGAAAAAAAAAAAAAAAAAAACCAATCACATAAAATCTAAAAAAAATTAAATTAAAATGAATAGGGTTAAAATAAATATGAACAAACAGGCAAATTTAAAAAAAAAAAAAAAAAAAAAAAGAAATAGCTTTTTTCTTAATCAAAATGGTACTAGGGGGTGGAATAATCAAATTAAAAAATATAAAAAAAAAAAAAAAGGAAAGAAAAAAAAAAAAAAAAAAAAACGGGTCTGGCTAAATCACTGAAGAAAGTAACATCACACTTCCCAAATGGGACGCACGTTCTTCTTCTCTTATCTTATTTAAAAGGATAGCTGTACAAAGTACTCGGGTGTCAATGAATAAATATAAGTGTACAATGAAGGAGCAAAAAATCGTGTACGTCAAGGGGCCTTTTCTCTTGTACAGTGAAACTTGTTGCCAATAACGACGTGCAAAGTGCTAGGTATATACATAAACACATGCAAATATATGCATTTGTACACAGGATGAAGCACAAATATGTTTAATTGCACGCTTGCTTACCCATTTGCATTAATGTAGATAAAAAATGTACAAATGGGTAAAAAGCCTCGCAGAAAAAAAGGTAAAGAATGAAAAAAAGAATAAAGAAAAATATGAAGAAAAGTGAAAAAAAAGAAATTAAAAAAAAAGTCAACAGAGAAAAAAAATAGAGGGCTATATATATAAGGATTTTTAAAAAGCTAAGCGAATGAGAATTAAAAAAAAAAAAAAAAAAAAAAAAAAAAAAAAAAAAAAAAAATGCAGGATTTATGAGATTTATTGTACATCCATATGAATATTTAAAAAAAAAAAAAAAAAAAAAAAAAAAAAAATGTAATCCAAAGCAGCGTTGTAATTTTTCCAGAGCGGAATAAAAAAAAAATGATTCGAAAAGAGAAAAAGAAAAAAGAAACTCTAATTTGAGGAAAAGAGCCCACAACGTGTATGTAGAAAGTTTTAACATAGGTCAAAGGCTGTATATATATTTATATACCGCATTTCCTGGGACGACGACGTGACGCTGCTCGCTCTTGCACTTATAATGGAGATAAAATGAACAAACGTTTTTTTAATGGAAAAAAAAAAAAAAAAAAAAAAAAAAAAGGGAGTGCATCAAATAAGTGTATGTATATAATATATATTATATATTATACGTGCCATACGTTTGTATATATAATATAATACGCAAGTATATAATATTACATGTGGAAATGTTTATGCACGCGGCGACGGTTCCGCGGAAAAAAGCACTTGGTCGAACGGGACCTAGTCGAATGGAAGCTGCCCACCAAATGCTAAAGCGCATAGTGAAGGGTAAAAAAAAAAAAAAAAAAAAGATGGATAGAATAATCCACGTCCCAATTGTGGCATTTCTGTTTGACGCAGAACGAAGCAGAACCTCTTGAATTAGCCCCATTTGGCGCCTGTAGCAAACATTCATAACAGAAAAAAAAAAAAAAAAAAAAAAAAAAAAACGCATCGAGTGGCACGGTCGGCTGCAAGTCGTATGCTTGCCTTTTAGAGACGGGCGACTTGGAGGTGCACCACAGACGTATTTAGTTAATTCGCCTGGAACATGCCACCCCTTCCGTAGTCATTATAAGGATGCAATGTTACACAGTAATGCCTTTACGGTGATACTTCTCCGGTTTGATATTTCCCATATGGCCATCTTTCCCAAGTGGAATACCACCCACCCTCTCTATCATCTTTCCCCGGTTGCGCATTTGCTCTTTCTACATGCCTGCACCTAGTGCATCGTAAAAATTGTCAAAAAAATGTGTTCCATCTTTTGCATGCAAGAAATGGATCCCATCGCAGGGGTGAAAAGCGGTTAGTAACAACAGTGTCCTTTCGCGTATGTTTCAAAAATGAAACTGAACTGCACCGAAAAGCGGAAAAATGGGGCAAAAATGGGGAGAGGAAAAAAAAAAAAAAAAAAAAAAGATATACATATGATAACACAGAATAACGTAGCGTCTGGTTATACGGCCCCACACAGCGCCAATCGAGCGAGGTGTCGCACCACTCCCCCCCCCACCTCACAGCCCAATTCGAACAAAATATCAATGCGAAACAAATACATTACCCCCTGCCTTCCCGCGCAAAAAGACCATGGTAAAAATAAATGCGCGTATTTTCAGGTTAAACTTTCCAAGTGCAAATTATTTTTTGACAGTGCGCAAAATTCTGTTGCAGGAATAATACAACACCATATACAGAACTGTTCTGCTATGCACACCGGGTGGTGTTCTTTTAATCGCACAAATTTCCTAAAAAAAAAAAAAAAAAAAAAAGAAAAACACTTTGGAATAATCGCAAAATTTTAACTAAACAGGTAACATGCCGAAATGGGCCAAATGAGTTAGTAGAACATAAAAAGAAAAAATACAAATTTGTATTCTTTTCTTTTCTCTTTTTTCTGTCCATTTTTGTAATTTTATGTTAACCTCTCTAAATCGTCAATTTGGAAGAAAGCACACGTGCGCATACATAGGTGTGCATACTTGTATGCATGTTCTCTTTAATCCTTGTAAGCGGTGCCAGGCGGAGCTGCGTCACGGAAAGTTTGAAAGAGGAGAGGGGAGGTAAAATACAATTGTCCGAATGATCTATCCCCTTGTGCCTACATCGCAGTTACGCGAGGAAACCAAATGCATCCTTTAAGAGCTCTAATTTAAGGGGACCAAATGGATGTTAACAACAAGAGAAAAAGCATTTACTACTACAAGGATCGAAGCCAAAACAGCTTCAGTGGCGGAAGTTCCAAAGAGAGCATTTCAAGTTTGGGGAACTATTTAAGTAATAATCAAGGTAGTAAAGCAGGAAAAATAAATTTCATGAAAAACTATTTTTGGTTTTTTCAAAGTAATAATAATTCGAAAAGAAATTCTCATGATTCCATTTTTTATGAAATTAAAAGTTCGGATGGGAATATAGGTAGCAGTCATCAGGTAGATGCATACAGAGAAAATGTAATGCAAAACCCACATGAGAGATGTAACAGTTTTGGAGATTCCAATGGGGACTTACTCGGGAGAGCAAATGAGGAAGCCAAAGGAATGTCATCCAGAAAATCCTTCTATTCGATTTATGATTACACTGACGAGAGTGACTACAATACGTTGAGGGAGAACGATCGAGATGACTTGTTCCACCAACAGAAGTCCCTGGAACCAGTCGCCAATGGCAAGTACCCGAAGAGGGAGTGTGCGCGGAACTACGTGCATATCTACGACACAGACAGTTCGCGGAGCGATGCAGACAGAGATGAGAACAGTGACGAGAACAGTGATGAGAACAGGGATAACAGTAGCAATGGAAACAACGATAGTGGCCGAGGACACAGAACATTCCCTACACAAACAGAGGGAGGGAAAACCAAACGGGGACCCAAAAGGCGGAATAAGGAAAAAAGAGAAAAATGGACACCCGAGAAAAAGATTGAAGACCTAGTAAATGGCTACAAAATAAAAAAGGGAGAAACAAAAATACAATATGTTGGAATATCGACCATCCTGAGAAAATATATATACATTACAAAGAAAGGGAAAATGTTATTTTTTAAAAAGAAATTAAATAAAAAGAAAATCCTTTTGAGGAGCAAAATTAAGAAAAGGTACAACCCCTGTAGGACATTTTACTATTTACAGAGGGAGGAAGAAAAAGCAGTTTGGAAGGGAATGAAAAAAATGAACATGTGCCATTTTTTCAGATACTTATACTATTGTATGTTAAAGAAGAAGCTGCAAACATTTTACAGAACGAGGAAATTGAAAAGGCTAATTAAGTATGTGTCCAGTCAGTCTTGGAGACGATCTTACGTGAGTCATTTGCAGAGGGGTCGTTCCAACGATGAGCTAAAGGATGATGCTCATGTAGATGCTCATGTAGATGCTGATGCAGATGCAGGCGTGAATGTGGGGGAGGACACTTCTAACCACTTTACGACAGCTCCTTCCCATAGCGACACCAACAAAGCGGAAGGATTTGTGTCTGTGCACAGCTTTCCCAAGAGCTCCCATCAAGATGAGCAAGGTTCCTCTATACACGAACTGAGCAGCGGAAGAAGCAGTGCAAACTCGAAGGAGGAGCAATTGAAATACAAAAAGAAAGACACCGCTTATGCAGAGGACGAGAACTACTTTGATGTGTGCATAGAGAAACGTGTGGAGAAAGGAATAGGGTACTACAAAAAGGAAATGGAAAAAAATGCTTACGATGTAGTTAACAAAGAGAACCATACCAGTGATCATCTTAAAAATGGAATAAACAACATGCCAACGTACGACTACTATAGGAATGGGGAAGACGAATTTTCCATCTGTACCAACTGCAAAGATGTATACATTGATTACGTAAAAAATCAGAAAGAGGAAAAGGGGAGAAATAATCACGTACTGTCGGAGGATATAATAAACTTAAAAGAAATTGTCTTATCGAAAAAGGGAGAACACATTCCTCATGTTCAGCCACAGGACATGAACGATGTGAATGATTTAGCCAAATGTAAAAGTAACCACAGTGATGTCGAACGGAGTTCATACAGCAGTGATTGTCAACAAGAGAGCTTCAAAATGGATTCCAATGTAGACAGGGAGGTGGACTCCCCAGGAAAAATGAATCCATCTGCTGATAGCCAATATCTCGGTAGCCAAATTTTTGGAGGCACCTCCAATGAGAGTAATGAGAAGATAAGTTTTAGCTCCGATGGTGGAGTGTGCGCTGCGAAGGCTGGCAGTGCGGCAATAGATGACATTGTTGAAAGTTCCTGTGGGTTCAACGAAGAGGGAAGTAGTGTGAACAGGATAGAAAGTAAGGAAATGAGTAGTATGTTCAACGAGGAGGGAAGTAGTGTGAACAGGATAGAAAGTAAGGAAATGAGTAGTATGTTCAACGAGGAGGGAAGTAGTGTGAACAGGATAGAAAGTAAGGAAATGAGTAGTATGTTCAACGAGGAGGGAAGTAGTGTGAACAGGATAGAAAGTAAGGAAATGAGTAGTATGTTCAGCGAGGACGAAAATATTGTTAAGTTTCAAGGTAGTAGTAAGAGTTGCAGTAAATTAAGTGAGGATGATGCAGTAGCAAACATAGAGGAAAGGAAAGGAAGTTACAGTGGTCGTAGTGAAGAGGCAGACATTTCGAGAAAAAATACACAAAGCGAAGGTTGCAGGGAGTTGTACAAGGGGGACGACGCAAGCGCAAGTAGCAGGAGCAGAAAAAGTGAGGAAAGCTATGATGTGAGTTTAGCGTATATCAAATCCTCCTTTATGGAGGAAATCCAAGGAGAGAGGATGGATGACACGGATGATAATCAGGAAGGTAAAGAGGGATGCATAAACGAAGCAGCTAGCCAAGAAGACGGTAGCGTGGAATCCAGTTATAACCTAAGCGTATGCCAAATTCGATCACAGACAAACAGCCAAAATGACACAGAGGAAGATGAACCAAGTGACGCTTGCATGAGCGCAGAAGTGTGCGACCAACGTGAAGACAAAGAAAAGGAATCCAAATCAGGCAATACAATTAACGAGGAATGTTTTATTTGCACGAAAAATTTAGGGAGAGAGGAAAATGTGCACTTGGGAAATAGCCATCTCCACGTGGAGAAAGAGTTGCAAAATAAGGGGTGTGACTCACTTGAAGAGGAGTCGGAAGACGAGGACGAAGAGGAAGAAGAAGAAGAAGAAAAAGAGGAAGGAATGAAAAAAAAAGAAGTAGAATTAGACGAAGGTGAAAGTGAAGAGGAGGATAAAGTGATGGACGAAGGTGAAAGTGAAGAGGAGGAAAAAGTGATGGTCGAAGGTGAAAGTGAAGTGGAGAAAAAAGTGATGGACGATGGTGAAAGTGGGGAGGAGGATGAAGTGATGGACGATGGTGAAAGTGAAGAGGAGGATAAAGTGATGGACGAAGGTGAAAGTGAGGAGGAGGAAAAAGTGATAGACGAAGGTGAAAGTGAAGAGGAAGATAAAGTGATGGACGAAGGTGAAAGTGAAGAGGAAGATAAAGTGATGGACGAAGGTGAAAGTGAAGAGGAAGATAAAGTGATGGACGATGGTGAAAGTGAAGAGGAGGATAAAGTGATGGACGATGGTGAAAGTGAAGAGGAGGATAAAGTGATAGACAAAGGTGAAAGTGAAGAGGAGGATAAAGTGATGGTCGAAGGTGAAAGTGAAGAGGAAGATAAAGTGATGGTCGAAGGTGAAAGTGAAGAGGAGTCGGAAGACGAGGAGGAAGAAGAAGAATCAGAAGAACAGGAGGATGAAGAGGTGATTGATACCTCATCTGAAAATGAGGAAGAGTTGGACAAAGAAGGCGGAAGAATCAAAGTGGAAGAAAAGGACGAAAAAGAAGAAGAAGAACAAGAAAAAGAGGAAGGAATGGAGGAAAAAGAAGAAGTTATAGATGAGGATGAAGAGGGAGAAGATGAGGACGATGAGGAGGAGTTGACGGAAGCAGAATGTGAAGAAAGCGTGGTAGACGCGGAGGAGAAAGAAGAAATAAAGGATGAAGTAGAAGAAGAAATAGAAGTAGAAGAAGAAGTAAAAGTAGAAGAAGAAGTAGAAGTAGAAGAAGAAGAAGAAGTAGAAGAAGAAGAAGAAGAAGAAGAAGAAAGCGAAGAGGGGGTCGAGGATGACGTGGAAGAAGAGGACGATGTGTACGACGAAGGTGAAAGTGAAGAAGGGTTGGAAGACAGTGAAGGGGGGGGCGAAGAGTATGATGAGGAAGTAAACGAAGAAGTAGATGTAGAAGCCAAAGAGACCATGGAAGTAGAACCGCGTGATATGCGAAGAGTTGTAAATTCCGAGGAAGAAATTCAAAACACTATGGAAATGGAAATAAGAAAAAGTATCGAAGAGATATTCAGGACGGTTATGGACAATGATATTCTCACGGTAGGTTCGGAGATTAAAACGCTTGATGCGTTCTGGGATGCAGAGGAAAAACAGAAGGGAACAGTAGGAGATGAGGAGGACAGCCTTAAAGGGGAGGTGGCTGAGGAGGTGAGTGGAAAGTCAGATGATCATCAAAGGGAAGCGGAAAATGAGGAGCATGGAGAGTCGACTAAAATGGAAAATGAGGAAAAGGAAAAGGACTTACCTGATCAGGAGGAAATTGACCAAATGGAAGAGGCCTTACAGAGGGAAGAGGTGTACGAGCAAAGCGAAGCACTCTATGACAACTGCAACGAGGAGGTAGGTGATATGGTAAATGAGATGGAAGTGGAAGAAACAGTAATGGATGATGTAGTAGTAGACGACGACCCAGTAGAAGAGGAACAACCCGAAGAACGCGGAGATAAAGTCTTGATGAGAAAAAATGCCTTCTCCTTCAACACATACAAGAGCAGAAAATTCAGCCATGAGTTCAGCATAGAATCACTTAGCAACTTCTTCCGTTCGTTCGAGAGTGTGAATAGTGAATACACAGATACTAGCAGAGAGTGTGAAGAAACAGAAAGGGAAAATCAACAGGAGAAAGGAAAACAACAACGGAAAGGAAAACAAAAGGGAGCGAAAGAAGAGACTCAAAAAAAGGAAGTAGAAGGAACCTTCAAACGGAATCAAAAACATATGAACGCACAAAGCATACAAAACGAATCAGACGCAGAAGAAAAATTTAAACTGAATGTGCAGACATCGGTAGAGGTACACAAACTGTACTCACATCTACAAAACCATATCCTCAGGAATTTTAAAAGGGGGTATCTGAAGAAAATGATAAAAATGTTTAAGAAAAATTACAATAAAATGGAAAAGGACATTTCGGACAACGTCAAAAGGATCGTGCATAAATTTAGCAGTAGAGATGAATCCCTCGATGGAGTAATTCAGTTTGGCTCTAAGGTGAAGAGTTTGCGGAGGAAGCGTCGAAAGAAGGCTCAAATGAAGGCTATCAACAAGAATCCCCTAAGGAATGTACGCACCGATGGCGAGTTGGCGAAAAGGGGCAGAGACATTGGAGTGAAGGAAGAAACAGCGTTGTACGTTGAAGGTTTTGTCGGTAATTCTCCTAGCTTCTCCATCATCACGGATAAAGGTGTTGATATTGGGGAGAAAAAGACGGATAGTCACATACATCATGTAGTTTTAAATGAGTCCAATCGAATTGACACTTCAAGGAGAGAAGTGCTTAAGAGCGACGAGACGCTAGTTGGAACCCTCAAACAGGACATCCGCGATAGTCAAGATAACTCGCGCCTAATATATTGTAAGGAAAAACAGGAGTATCAGCAAACACAGCAGAATGTGCAACAAATTGTGCAAACTCCTGGGGGGAGTGGAAACAATTGCCTATCGCTCAAAAGGAGAAACGAATCATTGGAACGGAAAGAACATCCAAGGTCCGTACAAGGCGAGAGCAACAATTTTCAGTTGGACGTTTCGACAACCAATGGTTCCATGGATCGGGCTCAGAAATATTTCCTGCAAAAATTAAAATGCGAAAAAATATGTCTAGTAACAAACAAATTAGGAAGCAAGAGTCAATTATTTAATCGGATAAATAACATGACAAAAAAATGCATCGCAAATGTCTTCATTCAGAGGATGAAAAGCATCCATACGGGTCAAACAGTATCCTCCGGTAGCACAGGGGAAAAGAAAATACGCATAAGAAGCATCCCCCTCAGTGAGATCAATTTAGGTTCAAAACATAAAATGCTACTTCTTCACGAAAATTTGAACCGAAAAAACTTACATCAGTTAGATAAGGCAGAGGAGAACAAGCAACATAATTATTCACTTGAGAGGCATGAAGCAGGACCAAAAAAAGGGGGGCATCACACACAATTAAGAATGAATAAAAGATTGGAGGAACGCCATTCCTTTAACAATTACAATGAGATGAAAATTGACTCGCGTCAGCAGAAAATGAATCGGATGAATTTGCTAAATTACGTGAAGAATAAGTTAAGCAAATCGAAAAGGAATGAAAAATGTGTGAATGCCAAACAGGTGATGAAATATTACCGCCCATGTGGAGAAGGTACAGTAACAAATGTGTATTTTCCAGGAGGGCAACCTAATAGAGGCAATATCCTTACTCATCGCCGAATTAGCAACATACGGGGTGTTAAACATCAGTATTGTCTCCAACATGCGGACTCATACCAGAAGAACGAAGGAACTTATGAAAAACAAGTAAATGGAAAATTAGTCCAATTGCATTTCCCACAATCTGGAAGTAGTAACAGGAGTAAGGTACCGAACAACTTGTGTATTATCCCCAGTGCCATTTTAAAAGGCAATCATACAAACGTATCATACATCGTGAAGAAATCTTCTAATGAGGAACTCGTCCCCTATATAGTGAATCAGCAGAATGGACAACAGGTACATGCACCACTGTGGGACTACTACTTGGCTTTCCTGCAGAACAGGTTCCAATGCAAAGCTGCAAGTGGGAAATCGTCAAACGGAAAGATCAAAATGTGCGTCAATAAAAATAATCTCACGATTAACAAGTATAGGAAGTTCAATCGGAGAGATAAATTCGGTGCGCTTAGGGAGAACCATGTACTATCCGGGGGAAACATGAGGGGGGAGAACAACACTGGGGCTACTAACCAATGCGGCAGAACTACCAACCACCACACAGGGAAAATACATCCATCCACGCCTTATTCTTATATAAAAGGCGCGCGCAACGCGGCGAAGTTTCATTGCGAACATATCCAGGGGTCAAACAATTTGAAGACCAGTATTGGGGTAACAAATTTCCTCGGCTACACTGATGTGAAGCACCAAATGGGTCGTAACGCAGGTGGGGCAAATGGTGTGGTCCTGATGGATTATGAGAATAGCTCTCCAGGAGGGAACGGTGCGAGAAGTTCAAGTCAGGAAAGCCAGATGCGCCGATTATACCAAGTGAGCCAAACCTCCATATCTGGTCTGCCAACCAGACAGGTATCACTCCCTCCCGAGCGGAGTCTCCCCACATGGAACTTCTCCACGCAGCCGCAGCTGTACAAAGACATGATGCTCAAATCGCAGAAAAAAAAAAACAACCTCTTCACCGTAAATCACAACATAATGATGAAGACGGGCCACCAGTATGATGACCAGAGGGAGAGAAAAATATGCTGCAACATGGTCAAAGGAATTTCATCTACAAACACTTGGAATACAGAAGAATCCGACTCCAAGAATTGCATTTTAAAAAATATATGTAGTGCATATGACTACTTCAGAAACGCAAATGATGTACGGACAGAGCAAAAAGGCGTTACAAAAAATTCCGTTAAGGTTAATTCACACAATACACATAAATATCATGTGAAGGTAAAAAAAATATGCTCTAGCCAGAGAGATCAAGAAGAACAAATGTGGGGAAATGAGGGCACCTTTAAAAATTTCCTCTTCTGTAATGCGCATGATACGAATTTTAAAAAAATGGCGCTTAAAAATAGGAACATTGAAAGCTTCCATATTTGCTCCATGAACTCCTGGGATGATGAAGAATTCGAAAATGTGAAATATCCCCATCAGATGGAAAACCTTTGCATATTCCGGGATTTCTGATTCCTTCAACGGGTTTCTTCCTTGGCTCTGTACTGGCTTTCGATGACATAGACCTGCGATGAAAAGGAACCATGTGAAGTATCGACATATTTGCAGGATAGGGTAAGTGGTTACATATTTTGAGCACTGGGCGCTCAGTGGTGGACGATTCTATGTGACCGCTTTGTAAATGGACTTGTTGGTACCTTGTCCGATTTGTGCATGATGAAGTTGCGCTGGGGGCAGGGGATAACTATACTCATGTTGTTTTCCTCGTTGCAGCGATAAATGCCGATAACGATGGATCCCTTCTTCAGGTACTTCTGCAGAGGGTGTGTGTTGGTGGCGGAATCGCATTGGTGTGTTACTACATCAGGTTGAAGCTACACCATATTAGTAGCACAAGATGGAGTGCAGTGGAACCCACCTGGAAGAGAAAAAAGAAGTTTCTAGAATGGTACTTGGGATTTATGCGCCTGAGAAGCAAGTCCGACTTAATCCTCTTGGAACTGTCCGCGTAGGTTCCGTTTATAAATGCTTCAATGGTACCAATACTGAGAGAGTTGTTCTTGATGGGGAAGGTATACCCAATGAGGTGATAAATCAGTTCATCGATGAAGACACTGGCGGAGGTGAATTGTAAAAAGTACAAATAAAAATAATAATTGTCCACAAAAATGTGCTCAATTTTTTTGAAAATATTTTCCACAAGTAAATTACCATATTTAAAAAATTGTATTTGTTTTTTGTAATTTTCGATGAAGAGTAAATTATGAGCTTTGTTCATATTGATGATTTTATTTTTTTTTTTTTTTAAAATGTCGATATTTGTATATACATCGTTATTTAAATACTGGATGGAAAGTGTGTTATTTAGCTCTATGAGGAGGTAAATATTTTTCCTCGTTTTTCTACTTTTATCGTTTATGATATTATTACACGCTTGGTCCATTTTTCTCATTTCTTGGGCATCCACAGTGTGACTGTTTTTTTGTGTGTCATACCCATTTTGAATATCCCTTTTTTTTGTGGATTTTTTTTGAAGTAAATAATTATCATACGATTTTGATGGGTTACTTTCTTGGCGTATGTAGTAATCCACCAAGGCATCGTTGATGTCCCTCCTTCGGAAAATATTTTGTATGTTGTTAAAGATGATGAGCAAGTCGCTGTCGTTGTGTTCACACATGTACTCAAAATAGTTGATATTTTTGGCCTTCTCATTATACGATATAATATTATGATGGGAATTCAACTTTAAATAATTTTTAAAAATTACGCATTTTTTGCAACGCAAGATTCCTGCGAGGATTAAATTGTACAGCGACAACGGCGACTTCTGTATGTAGCAGATACTGTACTTTGCCAACTTGTTGTTGTGGATGTAGGACGGAATTTGGTCGCTCAGGATGAGAATGTTGTGTCGTTTCCGCTGGTGTAACACTTTCAGGAAGGTGTTGATGGACTGGGGCCAGTATATCAGAATGATGAAATCGTCGTGCGGGTGGTTCGCTTTTCCACCCGGTTCATCCGCCGAGTGGTTAACCGCCTGACCAGCTTGCCCCTCCCGCCTGATGCGGAAGAACTCCAAAGCCTGCAAATAATTGTCCACACGAAGGATACTCAACACAGGGTTGAAGTAAACCCCAGGTTGGCCTTTCAGTTTGTTCATTTCACTGTAGTAGTGATGACCAGCAGTTGGTGCCGACCCGCTCTTGTGCCCCGCTCCATTTGACGTGTCACTTTTTTTAATCTTCACGCAGTCTACAGAATTGAGCCAGTCCAGTTGTACCTTCTTCTGGTTTTGTATTTTTTGTAGAATGTTGTACTTATCTGTGAGCAGAATAAACTGTACGTCTAGACAAGTGTAAATAAAATGAACAGGGTTTAGGATCACCTCGTTATACTCATTTATGATACCTATCAAGAAGGCGTTGTAATTCATGAACATATACTGGACAATGGTGATAAAGTGTAAATTGAGAAAACTCTTCGGCAACTTTATTTTGTATATATTATATTTTATTCCCTTTATATAGTGCAGATAATTATTGTATGAGTTGTAACACATGCTTTCATCAAACTCATACGATAGGAAGCCTCGGAATGGCATTTTCTTTTTTGTTCCTCCTTGGGTGATGCTCTTCACCCGTTTCAGGATCGACACGGATGGCCTGCTGATTCTCTTCTTGTAGGGTGGATTTTGGTCCGTTGTATCCCCTGTACGTAGATCAATTTTGTAAAAATTGCTCTCGCGGGATTGTTTACCGTTGGGGTGGTCTCCCTCGGTGGAGGACCGCTGACTCCTTTTCCCGCTGAAAAGGTGTAGCCATCTGGAGGGGAATCGACTCCGTGTGTATGGTTTATTAGTTGTGTGTGATGCGCATTGTGTGTGAGATTTGCACGACTTTCCTCCCCTCTTTCCATCCCCTTTTTTATATGCACTAGGGTGGGTGGATGCACTTCCTACGTGGTCCTCCTCCCGATCGCTGGCGCCGCCATCAGTGGACGAACCGAAAGGAGGGGTCTCTGGATTGATCTCCTCCTCCAAGTTGTCAAAATATTTGCTCAAAATATAAGTATGTTTAGACTTCAACTTCTGTGGTGTGTTTATAAAAAAGAGAATAGTAAGGAGAAACATACCTGGGCAGTCATCCAAAGTTTTCGCAAAAAGTTTCATTTTAAGTTCGTTCAGGCAAATAATATTCCGATTGCTCCTCTTGAGTAATATACTATTATTAGAGATATTGTTGAGGAAGACGGAAATGCATTTATTGAAAGGGCCTAAAGAATTAATTTCGTTGTACCTTTTTAGCGTTTCCATATCGTTATTAATATTGTGGTGTGTATTCATAACATTGTTACATATGAAAATTCCACTACTAAAGGAAATAATTTTTTTAATCTTCAAAGGAAATGGTTTGTTCAAATCGTATAGGCAAAGACTGATTTGGCAATACCCTCTTCTGTTTAACAGGCGAATAATATTTAAATAAAATTTAACAGGAAGACTTGTTAAAAAAATTATTTCATCTAAATTATTATACGTGGATTGTAATTCATTAATAATTACGTACAGAGCTATTGGCTTCATATGTCCAATAATCACAAAGTACCTCGCACCAATGTTTGGAATTTTGCCGTATATCTTTTTCTCCTCCACCATGTGATTCTTCAAGTACCTTATCTGGTAGTGTATATAAGTAAAAATCATGAATATGTAAAAGGTATGTGTAATTTTTGATTGCAAGGTGAATGGAAAACATGTGCCTCTTCCCATGGCTGCTGTAGACACCGTCTGCATGCCGGAAAAAATGTAATCATATATTTGGTAATCCCCTCTACAAGGCTGCTCAATTAGAAGATGGATACAAGCATAGGTATATATGACGACTAGAATTTGAACAGAGAGAGTAATCACTGGAAAGTTTATCTTATTGTGGTTGTTACTTTGTCCAATCAAATTATCTATTCGTAGAAAATTGAGAAAGCGAAATGGACAGGTCAGGTACAGCCACCCATGCTTCCTTAGTGGACAATTCGTTACGTACGAAACTATAAGGTAGAAAAATGGGCTATTCATTAAGTTTAACAGAAACCAAAAACTTAATATATGCTTGGCACAGAAGAAGAGAAAGAACTTTACACATATATCGTACAGGATAAAGTACTGTATGTACGCTTCGACTTTGGTGAAGAAGGGGGGAATGTACTCCGTATTCCAATTAAACATGCCCGTATCTGTAGATACATCATTCCTTCGTAGGTAGTTATAAACGTTAAGCCAAGCCACATGTAACATAAGCGTTATCAACAAATCGGAGATAATGAATGAAGTGTTTTTGCAAAACTTTACGAATACCACTTTTATATTGATTATAAATTTAAGAAATAAATTATGCCACCTGGAAAAATCCGTATCCTTTTGTACATGTTTATTTCTATCGTAGAAACTATGCAGAGTATACTTGTTCGTGTTTGACCTCAGCCCTTGCAAGTAACTGGTCTTCCACCTGTTCATTTCTTTCCTCCCGTGCAACATGTTATTCACCATGAAACACATGTACTTCTTTTTATTCTTCTGGAATCGAATACTTTCCTCTGTGCATTCTTCATTCTGTATGTTTAAATACTTCGTGTCGTAGATAAAGGAACCCAAATGCTTTCCTTCCTTCTCATTCCGCTTCTTCAAGTAGTCCTGCGCGCTGTGCCCTTCTTCACTCAGGCGGGACCCTCCAACTTGGTTTACGAATTGATATGGCCTTCCATTCACGCTGTCAAAATTCGCGCTGCCAAAATTCGCGCTGCCAAAATTCACACTGCCAACATTCGCGCTGCCAAAATTCACACTGCCAACATTCGCGCTGCCAACATTCACGCTACCCCGACGAAAATTGTCCCCTTCCTCCTCCGAATCGTTTAGCTCGATGTACTTAATAATCCGGTCTTTCATCTTCAGCGTTTTCCTCTGGTCGTTCAGGCAGATCTTCTCAAACTCCTCGCAGCTGTCTATTATGTACTTCTTGTTCCTCCCCGTTTTCTTCAATACGTAATCGTTTATTTCGTTTTTGCTGTACTTGCGTTCTTTTTTTTCTCGTCTTCTTTTCCCCTGCCATTGCATCGGGGGGTTGGCTGCATGGTCCACATTGTCTGACTGCTCCACGGAGATACTTCTCCCTGAGGAGGATCCTTCCTCACTACATTCGCCCTCCTTACTGTAAAGTGCATCGATTCCCTCGCCAGAGGATCGATTCAGCCCTCGCGAGTACCCATGGCCAAAATTCACCTTTTCGAAGTGGTCCTGGTTCATATACAGAAAACTGGTGTCCACCAAATGATCGATTTTTAATTCCTTGTCATTGCTTTTCCTTCTCAGTGAATCTTCCTTCTTCAAAGAATACGAATAAATTTTCCTCTTCCTCGTTTTGTAAAATAGGGTATACCTTATCGAGTTCGTTATCTCTGGCAGAATGGCTAGAAAGTACGACAACACATATATCAGGATCAGAAACAACAGACTAGAATAGCGAATGGAGACATCATATATACACATGAAATCCAGGAAGAAATAGGAAGAACCGATCAGTATCGCCACGAACACGATCCGCTCGATTAACGTACGTAACGTTATCATTTTGTCTCTCGTCTTTCATCGGGTGAGATACCCTTCTCCCTGCACGCTTTCCGGAGGATGTATATATGAACTCGTTCTGTGTGCATCCGGAACAGTTCCTCTCTTACCCCCTACATGAACGAGTGTATCAACTGGTGATAGGAGCACATGGAACTCCTCCCACGAAAAACGAAAAAAGAAAAACTGTTATCATCAAACGGATGCTTTGTGGCAACTTTCTCCTTAGCGTCATACTGGACGCAACTTACATGCGGGACCTCTCCCGCGGTACTCAAGCCTGGGGACCTGTTCGGACATTCGTGCCTTCTATCAGAAGTCGCACCGATCGTCCTTACCCGGACGCAAACAGATTGCCAAGGATTAAACCATTGAGGTAGGTAAAAAACGAAAAAAAACAAAAAAAAAAAAAAAAAAAAAAACGAAAAAAAGGAAGGAAGAAGTAAATGTATCTAGCAAGGGGCTTAGCCAAACTCTGCTAACAAAAAGATACAACTTGGGGTTACGCTCATGAACATGTTCTGCTAAATGCCCAATTTAGCTTCTCCCTTAAACCTACTATTCGGTCGAATTAATCGTTACGCCTATTAAAATTATCCCTTATATTGTAATGGTGTTTTTTTTTTTTTTTTTTTTTTTTTTTTTTTTTTTTTTTTTGTGCACACTGGGAGTGGTGAGTAGATATGCAGGAAAATTATAGCCATCCAATTTGAGTGTGCCTCGCCGATCGTTTTTCTTTTTTCAATTTTATCACGTTTGCAATTTTGTACAAGTATGGAAGAAGCTTAATTTCCCGAATTTCCCACTTTTAACAAAGTTGTAAGTCTAAGAAATGCTTGTGTGCGCTTTTCCCCAATTCGTAATTTTCCTATTTTTTCCTCTTGCGTTGGTCTCATCGACGAGAACTCGCATCTCTTCGATGCGCCACTGATCATGCGACTTGTTCAGCCTATGACCAGTGAGCTACGAACCCTGTTACAGAACTGACAAGTCGAAAAAAGATAAATAGGTGGACTCCTTTTGCAGAGGTGAAAGCGCATTTTTATTCCGGTTAAACAACTCCATTCCATTTTTAAGTCTCGTTTGGTGACAAACATTTTAAAATTGAGGATTAGCTCCAAAGAATGATAAAGTTGCGCACGCATAAATATGCGTGCATGGAAAATGGTCCCTATCTTAGCATTGTTTTTTTTTTTTTTTTATTGCAAATTGAAAACGCGTTTGTTGATGTGTGCACATGTATGTTTGCTGGGTATAGAAAAAAAACTTTTCGCATTTTTGCTCTTTTTACTGTTTGGCATATGAGCAAGGTGCATGGCAAACATAATCCGCACGAACATTAAAAAAAAAATAATAATAATAATAAAAATAATAATAATAAAATTTGAAGATACAGACATATGGGGACACATACGGAGGGGGAGAAAAAAAAAAAAAAAAAAATTAAGAGTTCAGAATCAAAGGAGCACAGGGATATACATGCGTACGCATCGGCAAATGAGCATGCAACCTGGGACGGCACGGGGGCAAAAGGGCACTAGTAGGCGTGAGTTCGAGTGCGCCTTTAAATTACGTACCAAAAAGGGGTAATGAATAATTTTTACAGTCACGCAAGGTGGGCATAGACGTGTCCGCACGATACGCCTCGGAAACGATGCTCCGCTGCAAATGGGACAGGCGAATGAGTCACGCTGGAAAGAAGCTATAAACCTGCCACTAATTATTCTAATCGATGCTAATCACCCGCTCGTATGATGACGGAGTACCTAGCTGAGGTAATACTTCAGCAATATCTTAGTGGACTCATTGAACTCGTAGGAGGTGGCGGGGGGCTCCTTATTGGAACGCACTTCGTGGAAGTAGTTGCGAACCTCCTTGGCCAGAACCTTTCCCAGCTCGACACCCCATTGGTCGAAGCTGTTGATATTGAGTAGGTATCCCTCCGCGACGATTCGGGATTCGTACAAAGAGAGAAGCAATCCGCAGGTGTAGAAGTTTAATTCATCAAAAAGTAACAGTGTGGAAGGTCGGTTGCCTTGGAAGACTTTATGGGTTAACAATTCTGGAGCCATTTTTTTTTTGTTCGTTTCGTTTTCTTGAGCTACTTGTTCTAAGCTCTTTCCCATAGCCAAGGCATCGGCCTGTGCAAAAAAGTTCGTCATCAGTTCATCATGGTTACTAACTTTTTCACTTGGGAAATGAAGAGGGAAGTGGGAATGTTTGAAGCCGATCAGTTCTACTGGAATTATCTGTCCTTGGTGAATTAACTGATAGAAGCTATGTTGTCCATTTGTCCCTGGTTCTCCAAAAAACACCTGGCACGTGTTATAATTAATAAACTTGTTATTTCGGTCCACCGTTTTCCCATTACTCTCCATGGACAGCTGCTGAATATGAGCAGAAAATTTTAGCAGGTTTTGGAAATATGGTAAAATAGCTACGTTTTTACAATCCCAAAATTGGTTGTTGTAAAAACTGGTTAGTGCTAGGAGCACAGGAATGTTTTCTTCGAATTTTGTTTTTAAAAAATGTTCATCCATATCGTGGCAACCATTCAGGAAGAGCCTCATATTTTCATAGCCAAATGCAATGGAAAGAGGTAGAATACCCACAGCACTCGTTACAGAAAATCTTCCTCCTACCCAGTCCCAAAATTCAAATACATTTTCGCGCACTATACCGAATTCGTCTGTGAGTTCTAAGTTTGTACTTACTGCAACCATATGTTTACTCAATTCTTTGTCATCCTTTATTTTTAACTTTAGCCAATGCTTCATAGATCTCGCATTTAGCATCGTCTCCGCTGTTGTAAATGTTTTCGAAATTATAACAATAAGTGTATCCGTCTGGTCAATATTGTGTACAGCTCTATTAATATCGTTTGGATCTACGTTGGCCAAAAATCGTACATTAATTATTTCGTCTTGATCATAATCCATGTGGAAATTACTTTCTCCCTCATTTTTGCTTTCCCCCTGGTTTGCCTCTTTTTTTTTTTTTTTTTCAGTCTTCTCCAGCATCGTGTTGTAATAGTAGTACTTCATCGCCTCGTACACAAACTCTGTTCCAAGGTACGACCCCCCTATGCCTATACATATTAAATTTTTGAATTTGGTGTTTTTGCAAGTCCTTATAGTTCCATTTCGAATGCTATTTGAATATGCTTCAATTTTCTTTAACACCTCATGTACATTTTCAAGAATATTTTTTCCGTCCACTACAATTTTGTGTGTATTTATTTTTTCGATTGGCATTCGCAAGGCAGTGTGAAGGACACTCCTATTTTCTGTCATGTTCATTTTTTCTCCTTTAAATGTTTTTTCAATTTTTTCCTTCAGTTTTACTTCCTCCGCGTACTCAATTAACTTGCTCAGCGTCTTCGCTCCATACCTTTGGCGAGACAAATCAATGTAGAAGTTCTTAAACTTTTTGATCAGCAGCTCTGATCTCTCTTTATCCTTCAGATACTCCTTCAGACTAACTTTCTTCTCCTCCTCGGTCAGGCTCACCAGCTCTTTGTAGCTCTTCAACCCGGTGACATCCATGGTTACGATGGCGAAGTGTCACAACGACAAAGTCACGGTAGATCAAATGGTCAATCAAGTGGAGGAATACCCTATTCCCACCTTCGACAACGTGTTACCCTGTTGTATCTGGGGCAAATTCCCGTTTGGGCAAAAACAACAGTTCTAGTACACCTCTTTCGGTTTTCCACGCGGAGGTGATTTGTCCGATTAAATCGTAAAAAATTAGCAAAATAAGTAGCGAAAAATAATAAAAAGGAGAGTCACTAATGCAGTTAGCGGATAAAGTGAAGGGATGCACTCTGCCAAACACACACTCAAGGGGGAGGTGCAAGCACGCGCAACTACATATGCATAAACATACAAACGCAAACGTATGTATTCGCACTCGTACAGGTGCGTGTGCCTTCGCGCGTTTCCAATTTAAAAAAAAAAAAAAAAAAAAAAAAAAAAAAATAGATATTCTTCTAATTATGTAACAGCGCCAAAATTATAAGGAAGTAACTGACCAATTGGAAAGGTCTCAAAGGGTGATTTCATGTATCATTAATATTTTTGCATTTTCCCTCGATAGTCTACAGTATGATTTCCTCGCAAACTTCATCATTCATTTCAATGTTGCAAGCGAATGACAACTATTCATTTCTCTATGCTACGCATAAATACTGAACAAACAAATATGTACACGGTTGGCAAACGAAAAAAAAAAATATAATAATAATAATAATAAAATAATATAGCACGTTTATTTTTATTTAAGTCCGTTCTGTTCCTTAGCTGGAACGACGTACGAGTGTTTCAAATGTATGGAGCCACAAACAGAGGTGGTTGCCAAAGATCGCGCCCATGTAACGGTCACACGTGTACGGAGAGAAATTTTACGCAGTAGGAAGTAAAAATATGTATCTTCTTTTTTTTTTTTTTTTTTTTGCAAGTTCTCACGTGCAGCAAAATTTTTAACAACTGAAGGCTGCGTAGAGGTTGTGATGCAATTATCGCCAAAAAAGTCAACTTGTAAGAAATGTAAATAATTGGAGCCAAAAAAAGGAAATAATTCTGCCAAAAGGTTGTAGAAATTAGTTAAATGTTTGCCAACTTGCTACTTTTATATAGTTGGCAGAAATTCGACAAATATTTGCCCACTTGCGCTGGATAAGGTTAGGCACATATTAAATTAGTAGAGTCAACGTTGTAGGGGGTGAAGGGTGAAAGAATTAATTTAAACTTTCCCCCTTAAAAAAAAACGGATATATGATACGTGTTCTTCGCCTGCGGTAACGCCTTGGTGTAGGGTTGCCAAAATTTTATCGACACTTGGGGGAAAAATCGCCCCCTAATTAGCAAAATATTGCTGTTAACTTTCACACAAAATTGGTGCAAATTTTTACGAAAAATTCGCATATATTTTCATGCAAATTCAATGCAATTTCCCCCCCTTTATTTTTGTTGCTACTGAACGCCACTGTATTCCGCCTACCGCTTCTGCTCTCCCGGAGTGGCAATATAATATTCGCCACATTGATACATTTGATGGCAAAGAATAGGCTGCGCCTTTCTCGTCGGGGCAGTGGCGAGTGCGCGTGGAGTTAAGACCGTCACGTGATTGTTGCAGCTGGAAGGTACGTTTCGGGAGTGTTGCTTAAAAAGTTACGCTAAAAATTTACCTCATGAAGTTCGCATCGAATGTCATGCTCCGCATCGGCTTTGCCAAATGGGGGGAAAAAATATATTCATGTCTTAACTGCAAGTTTATGCCCCCTCTCTGCTTTCAAATTTAGCTACTCCCATTTCCCCCCTCTCGTCTGCTTCAAAAAAAAAAAAAAAAAAAAAAAAAAAAAAAAAAAATACACACATATAACATATACACGGTAGGGCTTTATTTTGGAAGGAATGTCTTCGTAGGATCCAAATAATTTTATTTTAAATACAGCCAAAAGAAAAAAAAAAAAATAAAATAAATATTCGCTCCTGTAATCTTCATTTATATGGAAAAATTATCAAACAGCAAATGGTGTAGTATATAACTACCATTTTATTTTTCGCAGCTGCGCATTATTCGCACCTACCGCAAATTCGCATGTGCGTATATAAGTGCCTAAAAAAAAAAAAAAGAAAAATATTCTTTTTGTACTCATGTATAAAAGTCAGCGTGCGTTTCCATGACCAAGTACTTCCCTCCAATTACATTTTTCGCTACTTAAAAATAAACGTAAAAAAAATATCGGCGCGGTAAGCCCCCTGCATAATCTAAGAGGAGCGTGCGCAAAGGACATTCCACTTTGAAAAGGCCATACAATTACGCCATCGATTAACACGAACGCTTATGTGCCCTTATGTTTATGCAAACATGAGCGTGTAATGAGAGCAACTGATACACGCGTGGAGCGTGCACATTACATATGCATCCCCCTCCAACGAAGCGCGCAAAATGAACCAGTTCCTCCTCCGGCGCTGCCAAAAGTTCAAACCCTTTGAGACGTTCAAAAGGTCCAAATGCCTAATCAACAACGCGCTGAGTAACAAAAACTTAAAATGGAAGACCACAAACGAGTCGTACTGTGAGTACATACTCACGCCCGAGGAGGAAGCGCAACTAAGACAAAATCATTTTCGCATAATTGCAAACAGCGACATAAATGTAGATGGGCATGTCATGCACGAAGGCGTTAAAAATTATAAGGACAATATGAACACCTCTACATACTATAAAAAATTAAACTCCAATTTGAATGACATCAGAAGTGGCAGCAGCCTTTTTGGCCAATATTATGTGAAAATTTTAAACAGTCTGATGGAAAAGGTTCGGGATGTCCCCCTTATAAATTATCTGTACAAAAATATCGTCTTGAGGTACAGAGTAAATATTCACGTCTTTGTTTCTCCACTGTACGAAAGGATGAATAATGAGAAATTGTTTGTAAAGTTTCAAATAAACAGAAACGACGTTCGACAAATTATGTACTTCTTATGTATGCACGTGTGGATTTACTGCTCCAAGTTAAATACGATGAATAATCGTTATTTAAAGATTCTCCTGTGGGAAATCATATGGGACTATTACAGGGCATTACTCATCAAGTACAAAATTTCTGAGTTTTCCTTCAATACGTATTTGATTAATATGCAAGAATATTCCCTAGGCTTTTGCATCGGGTTGGATGAATGCATAGGAAAAGAGTTCTACGCGGGAAATATTTGCAACCTTCTTTTTAATCACATTTACAATGAGAATGACCAATTTAAGAACTCCAGAGAGTTAATCGACTTAACTGTTTACTGCATACGGATGTACCACTTTGTTCACCAGTTGCCCGAGGACAACTTCACGAACGCGAGGTTTACTTGGCCAGACCTGAAGTAGGCTTCGTCAGCCGTTCAAAATTTTGAATTGCATTAAAGCGTGTTAAATTGGACAGTTTTTTTTTTTTTTTTTTTGTGCATGTACATGTGTACATGCAGCTAGCCACCGACTCCCCCTGCACACAGCGCAGGGATGTACTTTTCCCCATAAGAGAACAAAAAAAAAAAAAAAATGCTAAAATGGCAACCCGATTGAGGATTAAAATGGTAGGGATAAATGTACATGTAGGAAAACCTCCATAAAACGTGCAATTTCTGCTTTTTTTTTTTTGGGTTAGATGGTGCGCTCCCCAAATGAATTTATGCCTGACTTGTTCAGGTAAATTCGCACCTGCCATTGGTCAAATGTGTCATTCCCGATTAAGTGCTAACCGACTTCACGTGGATATGCACGTATACATTCTGGCCCCACAGCTGCGTCAACTTGTAAGACACATTTCTTCGCATGTTAATTATAAGTTTATTGTGAACTCCGCAAATCATTTTAGCAACCTTTTGGCTTTTCACAACAATTTGATATTCAATTATGAGGGAATTGTCCAAATTCACACACCATGACAGCATGTTGTGCTTGACTTTGTAAGGGACGTCCTTATTAAACCAGCAATACAAATAGGTGTTAATCAGCTGTTCAACGACTTGTACTTTGGTCAATGTTGTATTGGAGTCCTTGGGGTATACCCAAAATTGATTTTTAGCCTTAAACTTGGTTATATAATCCAGTAATTCCTCAATACCTTTGTTATATTTTGCGGAAATAAAAAATATGTTGTCAAAATTTCCGTTGCTCATAAATTCCTTCGCCCGCGCATTGGCCCATTTATTGTTTGTGCATAAGTCTACTTTGTTTAGGACGAGTATCACGGGTGGGACCAACTTTTGCTGTTCCCCTTCACTTTTCGTCGTGTTCTTACTATCTACACCACTGTTGTATGATTGAATAATTTTTTTCCTGTTTTTAAGTAAGTTTTCTTTGACACTTTTGTCCCTATACTTGGCTTCCTTTTCCATTGCGGTGGAAAAATAATCTACAAATTTTTGCACATTCTTTTGGGAATTTTCGTAAAGTTTTTCGCTGGTGGAGCCGTTACTCAAATCGTTTTGCGGTTCTCCCTTCCATTCGAAATGTTCCTCCTGATCATTGTCTTCACTGGGGTGATTAAAGCTGTATTGCTGTGTTTCCCCCTCGTCTTCGCTCTCACTGTTGTATGCTTCTACGTTTTTGGGTGCTAGCATTCGTACTATGTTGAACACGTCGTGTGTTGGCCTCTTCACAGTGTCCGCGACAAATAAAATCAAATCTGCTTCCTCATACCCCTTCCATGCATAACTCACTAATTCTTTACAAAACTTTTTTTTTTTATGTGATGGGACAATACCAGGCGAATCGATAAAAATTAGCTGAACGTTGTCTTTTGTGTATATACCTTTTATGTCTTGCCTGGTAGTATTAATTTTTGGCGAAACTGCTGAAATCGTTTTATTCAAAATGGAATTTAGGAGAGAGCTTTTCCCCGCATTGGGAGCCCCAATTAGTGCTATTTTTAGATATTTCGGATTTGCGGGCTGATCTGGTAACTTCCACGTATTCATGTAGGCACTTTTCGGTATAACTCCTCTGGTTATGTTTGGGGGGTAATATGTGCTTGCCCCTTTTTCATTGGCTTTTCTTGCCTCTCCATTTCTGGCTCCTTCACCATTGATCCCTTCATTTTTCGCCTCCTTAATTTTCAACTCGTGCGACAGCGGCTTCGCCCTTATGTATCTTTCCAAAATGGAGAAATTCCTGGCACTGAAATGTGGGGCACATTTGGGCTTCCCATTTAGTGGGCCAAATAGGCACCCGGCACATTTCAGCATTTTTATTTATGCACACTAGGGGGGGGAAATACACAACATCTGTGTGTTCATTTGTTGTTTTTTTTTTATTTGTGGGAGGTCATCTACCGCAGGTAGATCCATTTCGATTTCACCCCCCAAAATGAGAACAAAATGAGTATAGGTGTGTCCCTTCTTTTTGCCTTCCCCGCGCATGGGATTCTTTCCAGTGTCCCTTCGCTGCTGTGCTACGCTTAGAGGATTACCTGGCATATGCACCAAACAGAGATGTGCCGTTTTGCAGATTTAGCCAGATGATCTATGAGGACAAAACGCGTGAGGATGAGCTTCTCCAATTCCCCTCGACACTGTTAAGAATTTTTAATCCCCCTAAAGCGGGGTTCCTCCTTTGGAAGAAAAATCCCAGGTTTAACGCTTGAGCATTGAGGGTGGTGAGAAAAACAGAGGAAAAAAAAAAAAAAAAAAAAAGAACATTTATCAACGACCATGTGATAGCACCAAAATGTTGAAGTCCTTCAAAAGAAGTGAATCGAATTTTTCCTTTTTACACCTCAATATATAAGGAAAAATAAGTAGCATGTTCTCAAAATGTTTCATTTGCACTAGTGCGCGATTGCGTAGCAGGGCTTTCAATGCAGTAGGCGACGTGAGGACAAGTCCCGTCGGCATATCACATTTTTCGGAAAAAAAAAAAAAAAAAAAAGTTCAAAACACATTCTTCTCGATAATTACAATATTGTGCCTCTCCGTTAACTGGACGAACCTCTTTAGGTATAAGCACTTTCTCCTTTTTTTTGCTATTTTACGTTTTATTTTTTCTCGTCCGTTCCCCTTTTGCGCCTTCGCAAAGGGATGTCGCGTTTTTGAAACCTGTACATACAAAGCGAGCCATGGCAATAGGGAAAAGGTGAAAGAGTAAACGGTCGTTTCGCTTCCTCCTCTTTTGTATTTTACACGAACCACACAGAATCTCCTACTTCTGGCAAAATTTACGAAAGAGTTAGGAGCTCATTCCACTTTTTGTGTGACACATTTTTTTTCAACAAATTGGGGGAATGGATTAACAACCCAGACATATCGTTTGGGAAAAACGAAGTGTGCAAAAAATGCGGGGGGAGAACTATCCGTAAGATTGGTGGATAAGCGAAGGGGAAAAAATAAGTACAAAAAAAAAAAAAAAAAAAAAATTCTTGTAAAGAAATGACGAGTAAAATAAAATTGTGGAATCCTCAATTCACGTGTATAAATGTGTATTTTCGTAATTTTCTTCTTTTTTTTTTTATATACCTTCTAAAAGGGGAATGCCAAAACTATGCAAATTTTTTTTCCTCCCCTTTCCGCTCGTCTGGGAAAAGAGAACGCAACAAAAACAAGCGACACGACGGGAAAGGCATTTTTCACCGCGTCAGACATTATTATCCGCCCATTTGAGCATATCCCCAATTTTATGAAGTGATATAAATACCACATATAACACTCTACATGGATATTAATCGGTGTAAACCTTCATGTAAGATTTGTTCTTTGCATGCAAGTTCTTTCCTAACTGCATTCTTTTCACATTCATTCAAATGTTCATATGTGCAAGGCATACACACACAAGCTTGTACATATGCGAACGTCTATATACACATGGACATGTATCCATTTTTTGAGCTGTTTGCCCGATCAATTTTTTTAACGTACGAGTGACAAAATTTTCGTGCAAGCTTTTGTGAACAATTCTTGGTGGGCCTTACATAGTAAAAAACAAAAACACTCTTCACCGATTTGGAACACTCGCTTCTCATTTTTGGCCAACCAATACGGACGCCCCTGAAAGAATTTATGTTACCTGCTAAGAGGAAGCGTATCGCGTAGGTACATACGTAAATTCGTACGTGTACATATGCACATGTACACATGTGCACAGCTTAAGCATATTCTCTTCCGTCTGGCCACTACTGCAGTTGACATAACAACGCGCATTTTTTTTTTTTTTTTCAAATGCGTGTAAGAAAGAATTTCCCGTGCTCTTCCGTGAACGCCGCTAATTTGAAATCTTTTACGAGTCGTCATTTGAAACGGAAAAAAAGGAGCTATCACTTGTAGCCCGTTACAATTTTTCTCATTGAACTTTTTTTTTTTTTTTTTTTTTTTTTTCCTTTTGTTCTTACTTTCCCCTTCTTATGACAGGGACAAAAAGGCAATGTTGCGCAAAACAGGCGTGTTTGTCGCTACACACGGAAGTATATAACTCCTTTATGTAACACAGAACCATTTGTAAACATGTAAATGGGTGGAACGAAATCAGGGCGCGAGTAAATCACAGCGTCAGGGAGTTAGCACATATATACAATTTCCCACCCCTCTTTGTGCAATCTTTGCAATGTAAGAAGAATATCACGTTCAGGGCATACGACCATTGAAAGTAGATTTACAAACGTGTTGCAAGAAAATGCCAAGTTAGAAGCAGATTTTAGTCGGGGTTATTTCCGGGCAATAATTATCGCGAGCTTATTCATATTTTTAATGTACTTACGTATTGTACATTCCCCCCCCCTTCTGCGCGTGTATATTTTTGGCGTTAACGTCACCCGTGGGGCGTTCCTTCGGTAAGGCCTTAGGAAAGACTGTTGGCGTGCTTATCTGTGAGCTTAACGGTGATCATCAGAACGCGCAGTAGTGCGATCACTAATGCGGTATACTACCATCCTTGCTAGATGCTTATCACCATATTTCTTTCCTTGGCAGCCACGAAAAGAATACTTTCACACACCTCAAGTAATTTTTTTTATCCCACAGATTTCGTTTTTTACTTTCTTTTTTTTTCGTTAGATAAATATACCGACTTATTGTGTGTTCCATTCCTGCCTACATTTTTTTTTTTTTTTTTTTTTTTTTTTTTTTTTTTTTGCTTCGAATTATGCCTACCCAATACATACATGCAGAGTAATTAAAATGTTTAATTACATCCAGTTGGAGAATCGCCTGAATCTCTCGAATCATTCGTGATATTCGTTTGTAGCAGCACGGATTCATTGGAGAGGACGAGAGCGCCAAGTGGCAAAAAAAAAAAAAAAAAAAGGAGGGAGGAGGAGAAATACCTGAGTGTACCATTGTGTTTATATACACATAATATATGTGCCCAGATGTGGGATCCCCACACAGGCTTACGTATGCACCACTGCCCCGCCCTCAATGCACACAGTCCCGTGGGCAAAACGGAAAGAACCACCCTTCCACTCCGAAAAAATACATAATTAAAACGACTTTCGAAGGAGTTGGAGAATCGCCACAGGCAAGGAAAATCCGACCTGCGAGCACACGGAAGGAAGTACCGAGACTATCCGTTCTGCGAACCATCTGAAAGACCGATTGACAGATCGTTTACCATCTGCATAGAAACTACATAGCAACCTATTCCGACGCCCTCCAGCGAAAGAATGATTTTGCGCTCCACAGCGCTTTCCCTGCGACAGTAAACACACAATGAAGAAAGCGACACAGGGGAAATCGCCCGAGGCGCACCGGAGCGTCAACCAAGAGAGGTTGGCCTACGTAATGTGCTGTCTCGTGGGGAAGGAAGTGAACGTTTATATGAAGGATGGAAATGAAGTTAAAGGATTATTTCACGCGTATAATTATGGAAATAAGGGAGAAAATAACACAGGTGATATTTCGTTAAATTACGCTAGGGTTGAGCCAAAGAAAGACCGAGTAAGCGGTCCAATAAATAAAGCAATGATCATTCCAGAAAATTTGTACAACGTAATTGTTGCGAAAAATATGAAACTGGATTTAAAAGACCCAGATGGAGTACAAAATGTCAAGGGGAAATTTCAAATTGATACAGATATTTCGGAAAAAAAAAAAAAATATAATTATAATAGTGCCAATAGAGAATTAAAGAGATGGGTATGTGAAGGATCATTGTACGATGAAAATAAATTAACGTTAGACGATAACATGAAAGAACCATGGGATCAATTCGAACACAACAGGAAGTTGTATGGGGTAACAACTACGTATAAGGAAGAATTATACACCACAAACCTAGATGTGAACAAGATTCCGCAACATGTAAAAATGCACGCGGATAAAATTGCCAAGGAGTTAGAAAACAGAGGAATGCACCTCGACCCAGAGGATGCAGAAAGAGACAATAAAGAATTGGACGAAGAAGATTTGTTCGGAGCCGTTAGACAAAGTAAGGATAAGTTCGGAAAATTCTTCAAAGGCAAAAGGGAGGAAGGAAAAAGCAGCCACCCGCAGGGCAGGTTTAACCAATTCGCCCTCAGGGACTTGAAGGAGAAAATACAATCAGTCAAAATGGAAAACGAGAAAAAATATCCAAGTGAGTGAATTCACCACGCTCCTGCGTTAGCGTCAATGTTATCGTCTACTCCTTCTGGTGCCACGATTGACCTGCTCCTTTTGATCATCTTGTATCCTGAACCATTCTTTTTAATCCCTGCTATTTTTTGTCGTCCCCGCCCGACGGATATCGTAACGTTTCCTTCTCTCCCTTTTTCTTCCCACCCCCCCCCTCATTATCTCAAGCTAACAAGCAGAAGAAAATAAATTTCACCATATCGGCAAGCGGGGAAGACGTTGAAAGCAGCGAGAAAAACAATGATTCATCAAAAAAGGAAGACGGAAAAGGCGCGGAGTTTATTGTAAGTTTTCCGAAACAAAGAAAAATTCGTTCAAGTTGCGCACATCAGTCTAAAGCATTCGCTCCACGCTCATCGTTTGCGCATGATATTTCCCCCCTTTTTGGCAACTCACCAAACGAGTACATACCAAAAGGAACGCATCCCCCTGACGTTCGCTTCATTTGCACTTCAATAATGCATCCATCAGTTCACCCATCTGTTCATCCGCTCGTGCAGGGAATCAATGCCCTAAATTTAGAACCAGCGTTGCCAAGACTGGATGAAAAAACCAGAACTGAATGGATCATGTTCAAGAACAATGCAAGAAATAAAATTGCCAACAAGAAGGACAAATCAACGGAGAAACAAGAATTTATAACAGCAGCAAAGGAGTTTAATGAAAAATTAGCCAAGTAATAAAAAAAAAAAAAAAAATTTATTTTTTAAAATTGAGCACGTTAATACATTATCTATAAAAATGTTGATATGTAAACATGTTCATTTACATCACATTCGATAACTTGATGGAAGACATAGTTTTGTAACATTTATCTCTCTCCATTTGTATCCCCCAATTACAGCAGTTAAATATCAAATGAGTAAATTTTTCCTTTTTTTTTTCGCAATTTTTAGCAAAATGAGTACACACACGCAGGAATCGAAGAATGAACAGAACTTTGAGCAGGTGGAGCTCGAAAACCCGCAGTCTGAGCTGCAGACAACTGAATCAAATATTACAGGTGAGGTTTCCGCGTGGGATTCTATCGTGCTAGTGGTAGTTAATCGAATGGTGGAGCGGCCCATTGGAAGTGCTATGGTGGTCGCCACATACACACACGCATTACACTAATTACACATCTTTTTTTCTTTTTTCTTTTTTTTTTTTTATCGCCCCTCTACAGAGAACATCAACAATGACAACGTGGGCGAGACAGGTAAAACATTCTGCATATTGTAGAGCCTACTATGTTATACGTGTGCAATGATGCCATCCTAATTGTGGCTATTTTTTTTTCCCCCTCCCTTCCCTACGCAGATGAGAATATAGCTCCCGAAAATGAAAACACGATAGTAAAGAGCAACACTGTGAGTTTGAGCAACTCCAGCTTGCGCCCGTACGATGCCTACGTTTTAAACTTTAACAACCTTAGTAACCTAAACAATTTTAACAACCCGAGTAGCCTGAGCAACATTACCAACCAGAACAGCATTGGCAATCTGAATGACCTGAATGAGTTTAACAGTGCCAAACAATTTAACATGAAGCATGGCATGATTGGCCACAACGTGGGTACGATGGAAGAGTGTACATACAAGCGTGACAATGCATGTGTTTCTATGAAAATTCCCGCGTGATGAGAGAATACATTTGCGATTAGTAGTTTTCCTAGTTATTAATATAGGAAGACAATTTTAGGGCGCATCTGCCCAAATTGAGCATCTCTAAGTGACTTTTTTTTTTTTTTTTTTTTTTTTTTTTTTTTTCCCTTCTTTTGTATCATCACCCAATGCAGAGTACCGCCCCATGGTCACCCAAGTACCGAGCACGCCAACTCAGATATACCCTACTTCCGATTTGTATCTGCGAAAAAATGTAGGAACGAGACCCATATATGTAAGAATTACCCCTCAGTACATGTGTGCATAAAATGAATCCTCCACAGTTTAGCATTTGGGAAGATCACCCCTGTGGAATGCACTCCACCTTCAATGGTTGAATCCCTATTGCAGCCAATTTTCAATCTGATAATTGTACTGCATGCCACTACTGACATCTGTTCCATGTTTACAAAATAAATGACACCATTGTCATGTTGGCTAATTTGGACATATACACATGTATACATATATACATTTATACATTTTTTTTTTTTTCATCTCATTTTTCTGTTGCCATTCCCCTCTTTTATCACAGCCAAATGTTGACATGCTGCTGAACAAGTTTCATAACAGTGTCAACCACCACCACAAGTACCCATCGTATAGGAAGTACCAGAAGGAGTTTCATCCCTTTCCAACTGTACGGCATAATGACACCGTGCGCTTACGGGTCACTGCACCTTTTTTTTTTTTTTTATCCATTATGCAGATCCATTTTTTTGTACACCTGTGCATGTGAGAAAGGATGCAGAGAATAAGTGCACTGGCGCTGAGTAGACATATTTTTACGTGCTTGCCCACTTTAATTCCTACACTTTATGTGCCCCTTTTTCTCCCGTCAGCGAACTTTGGCGCCGAAGAAACAATTCGATTCCCTTATGAACAACACCCTGAGGAACTCCAAAATGGAAGACTGTGTAAAAACCCCCATCCACTTCAGAAACAACAAGCAGTATAGTTACAAAAACGTTTTCGGAGAACCTCCCATGGGTGCACCTGTGCACATATACAAAGAGGCAAATCATTTTCCCAGAAACATACCCGTGCAGCCGAACGTGCCAGGCATTTTGGTAAATGTCCCTGTAATACCTGTTGTTCACCCAACAGTTAATGGACCATTTATAGATAACCACCCCCAATATTATACCCCGTATGTCAGAGCACACTACCCGAATTATTCAATTCCTCCGAATGCAAATGGTGCATATTACTATAACGTTCCCGTATCCAATGTGGACACTAATTATTCTCCGAATAAAAACATGAATATGTTTGCATCGGCAAATCCACATGTTACAAATTTGCATGTGCAATCTGCACAAGTATCAAACATGCACGTACAGGCTCCGCAGGTGCCAAATTTGCATGCACAAGATTCACACATTAACATTCCCGTAGCGACATATATCCCCCCAACTCTGAACTACGGTGTTAACAGCAGCAACCCTCTGAACATGTCGAATAATTCCACTGTACCAAACCCAAACATTAATATGCCTCCGTACCCCCCAGAATATGTTGTTATGAATACCCCGAAATATCCGAACACACAGACAGTACCTATGCCCGTTTATCCACAGTACCAGTACCAAAATTATTATCCACCTTCATCGCCCCATGGGATGAAGAACTCATAAATACAGTATTGAAAAGTTTTACAGCTAGCTAGCTAGCTAGCTATTTTTTTTTTTTTTTTTTTTTTTTTTCTCCCGCTATATGCTTGTTTAGTAAATAAAAATGTGTGCACATGAATGACTTCTACTGGTCTGGCTGGTGAGTCTTCACTTGGAGAAAAATGTCGACAGTGTGGATTGTGCCAAGTTTGTTTTACTGGAAGGAGACGATCGGACTGTGTGGTCGCGGAAGATATAAATAGGCTGAAAGGGAGAGCTGGTCAAAGGGGGAAAACAGAATGAACAGAAAAAACAACATATGGACAGGAGGAAAATATTTGGAGAGACTCCAATCTAATGAGCAACATTGAAAGGCCAAAGGAAGGCATTTTTTTTTTTTTTTTGGAAGACCCCCGGTGCACAATGTGCGATGTTAACACTGTTACCAAGCTAGCTTGTTGCCCTAATAATTAACTTTATATGCCCAATATATAAGTGACATATTCGAATTAGTGTTTCGTAGCGATTCGTGGTGTTTCGTGGCGTTATGTAGTATTTAGCTGCGCCGTTTTTTATCGATGCATTTCGTAACGTCAGTGTATAGAGCAATACAACTGCTATATATATGGACATCGTCTGCGTACCAGACCCGGTACTCCACCCCGAATGAAGAAAATTTTGTTTACAATTCATTCTTTTTTTCTTTTTTTCTTTTTTTCTTTTTTGCATGTAAAAGTGCACGCTTAAAATCTAAATAACATTCGAATTAAATTAAATTAAATTTTTAATATTTGAAAAACAGAATGTTAAAATTGAAGTAGTGTTCGCCCTTGCTCGGGAAAACCGGAACATGGCCAGAAGAACAAAAGTTCGCGTGGGAAAGTTGGAGCAAAAGGAGTTGTGTTAAAGGGGAGGGGAAATATATACACATGTAAAGAATCCCGGTGAACGAGAAAAAAATTAATTAGTTCTTCGTCGCACTTTATTCGAAATGTAGGTGTACAGCGTAAGCAAAGTGCGGCGGCAACACGCTAGCTATGCTTCTTTCCCTACTAGACCTATACCACCAATGCGGTTTTGTGGCCCAATATGCGTGGCGCGCAAACGACGCGGTAAGCCATTTCCCGTAGCAGCCATAGGAAGGCATAAAAATAAACATACATATATGCTACTATCCTTTTATTTTACATGAAAAGTCAAGGGATGCACGTTAGAAGGGTGAGCTCATGAATATTTGCACACAGGAGAATTGTTCAAAATTCCCTACGGAAAATTAATGAGAAATATGCACCCTTCCCGGGAAAACTTTTTTTTTTTTTTTTTTTTTTTAACCTTCACCAAATGGAAGAAACCTTTCTCATATTGCACTACATGTTCGTCTTTCTACCAACTTTCTGCGATGCACTGGGGGGCCTTTTAATTTGTTCAAAATTGGACAATGTCCCTGTTGCAGTTGTGAGTGACCCTTGGGGACATGAATATATGTAGAAATATGATATGTTCATCTGTACGAGGCTGCGTTTAAAAAAAAATAAATGCCTCACAGTTTTTTTCCGTGGCGCACTTCCGCTGGAACATGCGAGGCAGTAGTATATTTTTGCGAAATGAATAAAAAAAAAAAAAAAAAAAGCAATGATGGGGCGTGACATAATGTAGGCAACATTTAAATTTAATTTTTATCTTTCTCTTTGACAAAATAGGTTGCAATTAAGTGCTTCCTTTTGCCAAAAGGTTCTGGGTTAAGCAGGGTGAGTTGTGCAAATGCCTTTACCCCATCGGTATACAGCAGAAGTACAAAGACGCATAGTTTGCGATAAAATGGAAAGGAAAAGAAATAACGCTATTAGTTGCGAAGGAAAAGAACACATTAACGATGGTAACATGCATAATTGTGTACCATCATTTTTTTTTTTTTTTTTCTGCACACATACGTGGAAAATTAAAAACAACGACACCACAACAACAACCTATTTTTTTTTTTTTTTTTTTTCCATTTTCCATTGACCATTTTTACTAAAAAAAAAAAAGACTTGTAAATTTTTCTTTCGCGAAACGGAAAAATACAATGGCGTAGAAACTGCTGTATTCATTTTAGTTTTTGAAACAGAAATGTGTGAAAAATGCGAAAAAATTACGCAACTGTACGTGGTCTATACTGTGTAGAAATGACCGTCACCGTCACTTTTTTTTTTTTTTTTTTTTTTTTCCTCCTGTCTTTATGTAAATATAACTGCACTGTCTATTGAAAATGGTTGTCCTTCATCTGGGGGCAGGGGATTGTGACGAGGAAACGTTAGCATGCGCACATGTGTAAAGTACACAAGTCAATGTACACACATGGATGTACTCACGTGTAACCCTATATATGCGCATAACCGTAATTACACATGCGTGTGCGTGAACACACATTCTGCACATGGGCACTTGCCCACTGAACTGCTTCTTCCTCCACAAATGTTGCGTTCGCGTATACGTCAGACTTGACGAGAAATTTCGCTCTTCCAGTGAACACTGCTACGCATTGTCTACAATTTTCACGTTCTTATTTCTGTGAACATTTTCGTTTTTCTTTCATAAATTGATCTTCCGTTTTGGAATTTTTTGGCAATTTCTGCGTAAGATGGAATGATCATGCGGAATGTTTTATTTATTTATTTATTTTTTTTTTTTTCTCTCTCTCTGTCAAGAATTATGCATTATTATTTTTTTTTTTTTTCCCGATTTTCCATTTTGTTGTTTTTTCATTTTTCTTTTTTTCTTTTTTTTTTTTTTTTTGTAGAAGTGCCAAAACTGGCGCCTATGACAAACAACCCCGTCGCGTGTTGCAGGGATGAACAGTTCTGGAAAAAAAAAAAAAAAAAAAAACGCCTATTTTTCGCAATCTTTAGTTTTCTGTGTTTTAACTATTTTTTCTTACTTTCCTTTTGTCACATAAAATTCATTACACGTGTAAATTTTCCAAATTTTTTTCATTTTTTTTTTTTTTTTTTTTTTTTGAAAGATGAACGAATATACTTAACAGAACTGGAATTTTTTTTTTTACAGAATGAGTGCCACATGAAACTGCCTCTTTTTTTTTTTTTCTCCTTTTTGTTAAACCGCTTTTATAATGTAGATTGTTATATTTTCCCTTTGTTGTTTTTTTTCTTTGTGGTAATGCGTCGCGTTCGTGTGTATGTGTATACAAGCGCGCACATCTTGCATTCACGTGATATATGTACACACAGCATGAATACTTGTAGGTGTGGGGGTAACACTTTTGTAGAATTTTTTCACTCCACCCCAACCTACTTCTACCACGAAGTATTGGCATCTATGACCTTGTCGCCTAACTCTGCCTTGGCAATCCTTCGCAACATTGAACAAATCCTTTCAGGCGCAAAAAGGGGAGTTCAATGATCTGTGATACGTTGTTCCACTTCTAAACTTTTTGCATTTTTTTCAAGAGAAGGAAAAACATCCCACTATGCAAGACATAATTGATACGTACGAAATAATTGGAAAAATCGATGATCAGAAATCCATTTCATCGAACAGTTTGCCCAGCCATGAGGAGTCTCTCGTTGCAGGGGCGCAGGACGCCAATTTAGATAACACGGATGGGAAAGAATCAAGTTACAACGAAGGTGGGAGAATTATGGAAAGCACGCCGAATGAGGAAGAGGATGAACAAGCGAGCAAAGGAAAGGGGTTTGAAGGGTACAAAATAGAGTGCCTAAAAGGGGACACGGATAAGTCCCAACGCTGCAAGATGGAAAATGTGAAAGGCGACTTTGAGGAGGAGAAAAAAGTTGACAACGTAAAGGGTGGAAGTGAAAACAACTTGGTGAACATGCACAATGCTGTTGGAGAAAACAGAAAAAATGACAAAATTGAAGGTACTTCAAATGGGGGTGCTACCCATGGAGGAAATCCAAACACTGAGAACAACACGAATAGAAACCCCAACCAAGAAAAAACGACCCAAATTGACAACTGGAAAAATAGTTGTAAAAAACATTACAAAGTGTTGATACATGCGCCTGCCTGCTGGAAGGGAGAAAAGTTTAATTCCACTCCATTCATTTTTGTATACGATAAGTCAAGTAACTTTTTTACATATAGTGAGTCTCCACTAGAAATTGAGAAATACATAATCGATACGAGTGCAGAGGATTTCGAAAGCAGAGTATTGACAATTATTTTTTACGACTCCGTTTTTGCTTGCACCACTTCATCCCTTCTTCTGAATAACAACAAAGGAGACATTCAAAATTTCCCAAAGCCCCTGAGTGTGTTCTATCTCCCTCTAAGCAAGCTAGACTTATGTAATGATTCTGTTAAATATAGGTTGGCTCTCAGGACGAACAGCATTCTTTGCGACGTAAATATAAAGGAAGCCATTAGCTTGTTCAATAACAATTCTAAAATAGCAGGACCAAATGTAAATAAGTTCAGTCTACACTTTATTTTAAAAAATAGAAACTACTGTAACAATGAGCCATATAGCTACCTAAATTATCAGACAAAGTTTTATGGGTTACCCAGATCTAACCTCTCATCCTGTGTGCAAAAGTACACAGGGCCCAGCATAGATAGGGCATCGAGCAACGTAGGAAATAGGTACTTAACCAAGTCGTCAAAGAGTCAAGTGCATACATTTACAAAACACCAGGCGGATCCAAATCAGTTTATTTCCCTTGAGAGGTTAAAAAATAAATGGGAAAATTACAACCAGGTGAATAATGAAAAGAGGGCGCCAAACTATTCGGTATACAATCCCTTGAGAAAGAAAGACACCAAACTTACTTCGTACGATATACCAAATGATAATGAATCCTTTGTCAGTAGAGTAAAATCGGAGGTAGCTCGTCAGGAGGCTGCCATGGCTGCGAAACGATTAGCTGGAAATGATACTCGGAAGTATGGAGAAGCGAACAAGGAAAAGGGAAACACAATTAACAGGAGCAACCCCAATAGAAAGGAAACTTACAATACAAGTGGAGAGATCAACTCGTACCATTATGGAAAAACTAAATCGATGTACGACATTATGCATGTAAGTAGGGAGAAACTCTCAGCCGATTTCGACGCGAAGGATGACGTATTCCCAGAAGACAGTGCGTCCATGATAAACATTTTTGAAAAGGGGTCTGTTTTATCTGAGCGAGGAAACGAGGCTGCAGAGGGTGGAAGCACTTTGACAAGCAATCTCAGAGTCGCTAAAGATATGTACTCTCGTGTGAAGAGTGTTATGAGAAAGCGGGGAAATACTAGTGGCCAGAGTGGTGATAACTATAGGGGTCGTTTGGATGGAAAAGTGGAGGAGCGCAATCGGGAGGAGCCGAGGCGAGAGAGGGATTTGGAATGCAGCCGAAAGAACCAAGTTGACCCTTTCGAAGAGGATAGGTCGGCGTGCTACTCCCAGGTGGACAACTTGAGGTACTTGAACGCGAACAACTCCGTGTGCTCATCGTACGGCAGGAATGATGAAAACGTAATTCTTGCAATGAAGGAGATTAAGGAGTGGATGGAGAAGATAGAAGACAAGATGAGCACCATCTCCTGCGACAAGAGCGACCTGAATGGGGTAGTAGGAAATAAAGAACCCACAGATACAAAGTACAACAAAATTGTAGCCTTCCTAATGAAAAGTGTCAAAAATAACATAAAGCTGAAGAATAAGTGTATATACAGAAGCTGCTATTTGAACATACGAAATCTGTACTTGTTAAAAAAAAATGAAAAAGTTAAGTTTGAAAATAAACTCCTGATGAGGAATTACGGAAATTTAAAGTCTAAGTATAAAAACGTACTCGTAAATCTGTGTAAAAAGAACCTACTTATAAAGTACTATTCTATAAAGGATAAATTTCAATATAGCAAGAAATACGAAAATATGATGAGACATCTGCAACAAGAGAAGAATGATCTCCTGAGCATTATAGAAGAGAAGAAATATCAGGAGGAAAACAACCACAATATAAATATGATGCTTTCGGAGGAACTAAAGAAAGCTCAGGAAGATAAAGAGTCCATTTTAAGCGAGAAATTTTTCTACAAAAGTGAGACGGATAAATCTGCCACCAAGTGCAAGTTACTGGAGAAGGAGCTGGAGCGCCTGAAGGAGGAATTAGAATGCGCGAAACGGGAAAGTGAAAAAGCGAGAACGGGGACAGGGCAGATCAAATTAGAAACAGAACAACTGAAAATGGAGAGGGAACAACTGAAAATGGAGAGAGAACAACTGAAAATGGATAAGGAACAATTAAAAATAGAGACGGAACAACTGAGAATGGAAACAGAAGAACGAAGACTAGAGAAGGATGCGCTGATAAAGGAACTGGGAGACACGAAGGCAAAATACTTCAACCTGACGGGGATACTAGAAGGAGAGGAAAAAATGTACAGCCAAAAGGTAAAAGAGTTGGAAAAAAAAATCGAAAATCTGACGGAAGAAAAAAATACACTCATTAACGAAATAAAAAACGAAATTGATAATTTCACAAAAATGCTAAATGATAAGGAAATCGAAAATGCCCAAATGAAGGAAAAGCTTAAGGAATTAAGAAATGTGGAGGAGAAATATAAAGACACACAAATAAATTTTGATTCACTTAAGAAAGAATTTGAAAGGTCATTCGATGAAGTGCAAATTATTTTAAAAGAAATGATACAGAAGGAGAAGGAGTACACTAAGAAGTACAACAACTCCATTAAATCTTTAGAGACAGAACATAAAAAAGTTGTAGAAAAACTACTCAATGAGAAGGAGCAGTCTATGAAAGAAACGAACTACTACAAAGATGTATGCCTTAGTCAATGTAATAGAATGACAACCTTTGATGAAAGTCTGACCGCAGCGGAAAAATTGCTAAACCATGTTTTATCTCAGTACCCACAATTATTCAACGAATTTAAAGTTACCTCCAGAAACAATGTTTTAAATAAATCCTTTGGAAAAATGCACTACGAAAATATTCAATCTGTAAGGGATAATATTAAGCTCATTAGGAAGTCCTTAAGTCAATTCAAGATAAGCTTTAAAAATAGTTCCTTCAACTTCCAAATGGGTTCTGATTACAACAGGAAGTATTCTACCCACAAGAAGGCTAGCTTGTCATCTATCACGGGAAATAAACGAATGAATAGCATTATGAGGTACTACGAGAACTACCACAAATATGCTAACCATGTAGAGCAGACACCATATTGCGAAGACGAATCTTCATATGCAGAGCAATCTGGTAGGAGGAGATCCATCAGCAATAACAGTGCCAGAAATATGTCCATCATATCAAACAACAGTAAAAGCAACAATTTGAAAATCAAAATAGATTCGTACAATGCACAACTACAGAGGAATGTATCCCAAAGTAGATGCAGAAGTGGGTCTGTTAGTGGTAAGGAAAATGTTTCCTCATTATATGGTGATTTGAAGAAAAAGCCTCCCAGCGGAAAGGATGCGCAGGATGAGGAGTCGACAATTGGGGGAAAGGAACACGGCAACTTGGATGACCAGCTAGCCGAAAGGGATTCATCAAGGTACACAAAATCGAAGAGAGGAGAAGAGGGTGAGGATACGCAGAAAGGTGGATACCTTTCACCTGGAAAAACCTACGATGATGGGATGGAGTGGCACGTAGACTCCAGGAATAGTATAAGGGGGGGTGTGAATGGTATGAACCACGTAATTAGCCCAAACGATATGGACGAACTGAATCATATCGATATTGTGAACATGTACGAAGAGAGCGGATACTTCAAGGAGGGGGAGGCCACGAATGGGTGTCCGCAGGGTGCATCGAACATTCCCTCTGGAGCTGCGTCAAATCCAGCGGGGACAAATGTGGAGGATAATTTCGGGAAGATCCATCCAACCAAAACGGAAGGGGAAAAAAAAACGATCGAGAAGGAGAACTATGAGTTTGACAAAAACAACTTTAAGGAAATCATATCCTTTATAGAAAAAAACGTTATAAAAAATTCAGACACTCTAAATACAAGTGAGAAGGATAGAAAGAACGTAGAAAATTTGAAGGGAGTTTCTGGAAAGGCATCTCTGGGGGAGAACAGCAGGGGGGGAGGAGAGTCCATGTGCAAAAAACAGGAACAACCAGATGGTCATTTTAAGGCAGAAGATAAAAACAGATCAGGCATGAAGGCACAAGGAGATCAGAAAAATTCTTATCAATCCGCTGATAGCAGAAAAATAGGAATGTCTAACTACAGAGATAAAGTGAGTAGACCCATTTCGGACGACATCGTCAAAAGTGTTAGTAATAACTCCAAGGCGAATAATGGGCAAGGTAGTATTTCTAATAGCAAAAGTGATAACCAGATTGGATTGCCGAATGGGCTGCAAAGAAACAGAACCAATAAATCGAACAACACGACATCTGTGACGAAAGTGGTAGTAGGGAGCGCCAGGAAAAACTCCTCCATGATTTACGGAAAGGGAATCGAAAGTGGCACCGTCGATAATAACAATGAGGATGCGGAGAAAAGGCAAATCAATACTAATTATAAATACAAGGTTGTAGATGACTCAATTAAACATTTAAGAAAAGATAACACAGATGTTCTGAAGTACGCGAAGGGGTCCATAGTAAGGAAGAGTGTAACTTCAGACAAGGAAAGGAATACAAGTAGCAACATGAATAAATCAGCTCTTTCAAGGACCTAAATGGTTTTTCCACTTGGTGAGTATCGCCTCTTTGTTCCAAATGATTAGAGCAGTTATCATGCACGCAGGGGGAGGAGGGTGCCGCGAAAGTGTACCCCGTTGTTTAATCCCACCGGAATGAAAATTTATTTTATTTTATATATTTTTTTCTTTTTCTTTTTCACTCATCATTCGTATTATCAGTTGTACCTTTTTGCATTTCGCTTGGCATCTTTTCATATACCTAATGTAACTTAAATTTTTTTTTAAACTTTTTTTTCGAAAAAGGAGTTTAGAATTGTATTGAGGTTATGGGGAGTAGCGGTCTAGGCAAGCAGGTAAACTATTCCTGCAGATTCCAAAAAAAAAAATGCCCAGATGACTGCATTAGCTCGTATGAAGATATATATGACACGCAGTTGTTCGTGCAAAGGGGGGGGGGGTGTTATGAAGGAGTTGCAGAGAAATCAGGAACCCTCGCTTTTCATTAGTTTGAGGAGGACCTGCTTCATGCGGCTGTTCTCCTTAAAATACTCGCCCTTTTCTATGTCCAAATATTGGAACACCTTGAGCCAAGTTTTGTTTTCCAAATTTTCTTCCTTTTTTTTTTCTTCATTTTTTTTTTTTTTAGACAATTTTTTTTTCTCTTCAATTAAAATGGCCATTTCTTCATACCATTTTTTTAAGTCTTCCGCAGCCTTCTTTTTTATTTCGATTTTTTTATTTTTTTCGTATTCTTTCCTTTCTTCTATTCTTTTTAGTCGTTCAGATTCCCACGTGGTTGATTCTTCCGTGTCAGATATGTCGGATTCCTTTTCGTAAAATTGTTCGTATGTATTTTCGAAGGATATTTGGCTTTCCTTCTTATAGGAGGTTGTAAATTTATTGGAGCTGTCGTTTTGGGGCTCTCCAAAATTGTACTTGTTACTGCTACTGCCTGTTTCTTCTACCTCTCTTTTCGTTACATTCTGATCGCTATAAATACTGTTGAGAGACATGTTCATGTGGTCGTAGTTTGGGCCATTCTCCATAAGGCTGTCATTGAGCTCGTTGGATAATCCTAACTCCTCGCTCATTCCGTACCCTCCGCTGGGCACCGCCATATTCTTTTCCTCCATAGGGCTTCCCTTGCTTCCATCGTACTCGTTGAAGTTGAACTGGTCAAAGTCGTTCAGGTCGCTCATCTTGGGTGTCGGTAAAAAATTTTTATGCAAGTAGATGGTATGAACGGAAAACGCACACACTTGAACAGACATATCAGCGTTACACTGATAAGCAGTACATTACGCAAGGGAATCCCCCTACCGAAAAACGAAAAAAACGTAAAAAAAAAAAAAAAAAAAAAAAGGCAAACGGCGAAGTCCCAATAACACTACGACGTGTGGTAACGCGGTGTGGAGGTATAAAAATGGCACAGTTGCAAAGTATGCGTGAATGTCCAATCGGATCAAGGACGCACCTTACAGCGCAACTACAGGATAACAAAAAAAAAAAAAAAAAAAAAAAAAAAATGTAGCGACTGCGAAAGAGACCTTTACCTGCAGTGTGAATTTCCTTCTTAAATCGAGTTTTGCCAGGTCACAAGATTAATGGCATAAAGTCTGGTGCGCGAACAAACGTGTAACGTAGGTACATGCACTTTTGTGTAGCCCATGTACCTCATTTGGCGTAATTACCAAAGTATACCATATGGAATATACTTTTTTTTTTGCGAGCAAGATCGCAGGGCGAAATTTCCCCCTTCACATATTCGAGAGCGCCAAATGGGAAGAACCTACCATCCACCCCTTGGCATTAGGATGGTAATTCACCTGTATCTTAAATCACGCAGTACTTCATGGCTGCGCTTATGAATAAAAAATGCTTCAAACACGCACAAATGGATAAATCGACATGGTGATAATTCTTTTCTAACCCTCATGGGGAAATGGCCACGGTAGGTCAGCTTATCCGTATCATTTTTTTATACCACTTCAGAAAAAAAAAATAAAATAAAAATAAAATTGCCACTTGAGTGGGGGGAGCTCTCAATACGGATTAGTCCAAATCGAACGCACAGCCTCTTCAAGGTGAGTAAAAAAAAATTTTTTTTTTTTTTTTTTTTTTTTTCAAAGCGCCTTTCCATTTTGTGACAAGAAACCGTTTGAGGCAGTTTCCAAGTGTAACGTTACGTAATGAGCTGAATTAACATGCGAAGAAAATAAAAAGGAAAGGGTTTGCAAATTTGGGGTTCAGCCGGAGAAGAGCAGCTTGTACAGTAATATAAAGATAAATAAATATATATAATATATATTTTTTGCATGGCCATTCGCTGCATATTGTTTATTATTCCATCTTAAATTGGCATTATATATTTACCAACTCAGCACCATTACCCTACATAGGCCATTTCAGCATACTAATGTTATGAACACTTGTATTGCTCCATTCTGCATATGTGTGACTCATCCTTTTGCACAGCTTTTGATGGGTTGTAAGGACATTCTCTATCTTTCCATACTACGCCATTTTTTGGTCAATAGCCCCAGCCGACTTCTTATCAACAGCGTTGTGTGGGGAGAGCCTCTTTTTATTTTACCTATTTTACTTTATTTTTTTTTTTTCTGCCTACCCACCGCTTGGCATAGCAATATCGGAGGACACCATTTCGAACTTGCCCCCTCAGTCAATTGAGGGTCGTAAATAATATTGCCCCCAAGAAGAATATACACGTGTGAATATAACGGACGAATCAACGATCGGACAAAGGAGCGCCATACAACTGGAGAGTCCCGCACGCAAGGACATCGCAACGCACGAGCAGATCGGCGCCACCATCCCTGCGTACTACTCCTCATCCGTGCGCATCAAATTTCCCCTCTGAAACAGAAAAAAAAAAAAAAAAAAAAAAAAAAAAAAAAAAAAAAAATGAGTCGATGGGAATTCAACCTTAAAAAATATGAAGAAAAATGTGAAGGCATCACGGAGCCCTTTGGATACAAATTCGAGAAGGATGTGAGAGGAACATACGGAAGTGGAGACAGTTATTTGAAACCCGAAAAGAATATAAATAATTTAAATAAAATAAACAAAAGCGAAGTTAATAAGTCAACCACATCATCTGCGATAAACGAAAAAGTACTGGACAAAAAAGCTTGGGGCATTTGTCTTAATGCATTCAAAGGATTAGTGATGAATCTATTTGTTATGTTCATGTCTGGTGGGGCATCTGGAATATTTGGCATTATTTTTATTGTGTACTCAGTGTACAATATTTTAAAATCGTTATTTAACATCAATGATGCATTTAAGAGTGTAGAAATTAATTCCAATCAGAAATTTTGGCCACAGAAAATTTGCTTCGCCCTTTTAAATTTTCTTGTTTTTCTTTACATTATGAATGTATGTTCCAACAGTGGTTTACTTCCCATTCGATCTGCTGATTATTTTTATTTCATCCCTCACCAGACGATTCGGCAGAAGGCCATGTCGACTGTTTTTTAGTGCCTGCCGCTGCGACTTCCCGTTTGGCATGCTTTTTGTGCACTTCTTTTGCAAAACCCCTTATACCTCTTATGTTACATCAGTTAACGTTACATCGGCAACTATTTTTTCCTTTTTTTTTTTGTACAAACACTAGTTCTTTTTTTTTTTTAACATTCGTAATTGCCCAACAGGAAAATGTAACATTCGGTATATTCCTTTGGATATGCCCCTTCGAACACGTTGTAACAGAAGGAAATTTAAAAAATTGGGAAAAAATTCGTTCATCCTTTTTTTTTTTTTTTCGCTTCATGGCAACAGTGGAGGAACCTAATTAGTTACTACCATTCTTTGTAGACGTGGACGGGCGAATGTCACATTCGGTGCATATACACTTGAGTGGAAGAACACATGAGGGGAGGGGAAAAAAAACACGTGCAGGGGAAGGATCAAAATTAATATTTTCCACTTTTTAAATCCCATCTTTAGGAAATTACTGTCCACCTTTTTTCCTACGTGACTACATGTGGGTGTACGTACGTCTATTCGCACAGGAAAAGCGACCATGCAAGGAAATATATTTTTCCACGGGAAATTGTACATTAATATGTAAATATTTATATGTACATATGTACCTGTGCAATCTTAACCCTCCATGTGTTTTATTTTTATTTTTTTTTAGATCACTTATCATGCTATATGGCGAATTCTCGCTCAATGTTGCGTAGAGGGCATTCCTGCAGAAAATTTTAACCCCAATTTTGTGAAAATCGGTTTGCATGGAGGAAATACATGGAGGAAATACGTGGAGGAAATACATGGAGGAAATACATGGAGGAAATACATGGAGGCCGCGTATAGACCTTGACAAGCATGCAAAATCGTGTGCCTGCGCGTACGTACATCCATTATTGTACAAAGGCTAATGTACATACCGTAATTTTTCCTGTTCAGTGTCATCGGCATGGAAACTGAAAATGGTGTAACAATCTGGTCACTAAGCGTGATTTCATTTGATGCGATTTTATGCGATGTTATGCTATTTTATGCTATTTTATGCTATTTTATGTTTCTTTTTTTTTTTTTTTCAAAATTTTGAGCTCATTGGGGGAAAATACGCATGGCACTGAGCACTGGAAATATGTGCACCCCCATTTTCGTACACACTGACGGTACGTTCTACAGCATACCTTACAATTTTCTCATTTTTATGTTAAAAAAAAAAAAAAAAAAATTAAAGGCTCCCGTGTGAAAGTTGGATAATCCATGCGCAAGAAAATTGTTGCAAAAATTTTCAAGCTTAAAACTGGTCAAATGACTTTCGCTTACGTCACTGCAAAAATTCGCAACCTAATTTTTCGTACTCATTTCGTGTGCTTATTTTCGTGTCCTCATTTTCGCGATTTAACAAATTTGTAACAAAATTGTAACAAAATTGTAACAAAATTGTAACAAAATTGTAACAAAATTGTAACAAAATTGTAACAATTTTGTAACAAATTTATAATTAACGAAGCATCTTATGCATGCATAACATTTGCCTACTTATTTTCCTTCTCTTTTGTGTACTCATAATTTGCCCTTTCATTTTCCTACATATTTGCCTTCTCATTTGCTTACGCACAATTTTCCTACTTATATGCTTACGCACAATTTTCCTACTTTATTTGCGTATTCGAAGGTGACCCCGTGGCGCCAACAGTTAAGGCCTGCAGCCATCCCAACTGCGGAAGCAGAACACACCAACACCCCATAGGGAAGTGCGGGCGAGAATTAACTCGACATACCGCAGTTTGTCCCTGCCTGAATTTTCCACCGCCGCGGTGCGAGTGTATATGCGCACTTTTTTTTTTTTTTTTTTTTTTTTTTTTTTGCAAGGCGGTTTGGAAGGAATTAAAAACAGGAAAAAAAAAAAAATACGCAAAAAGGAAGTGTAGAAAAATAATCAAAATTTAACCAAAGTTAACAAAAATAAAAACAAATGAAATAAATAAACAAATGATCAAATAAATGTGTAAAAAAAAAAAAAAAAAAACAACGACGACGACGAGAAAAGGAACCAACCAACAACGAACAACCAAAACAGCGCGCAGTTACATTCTGCATTTTTTTCTTCCGCGCTGCGAGCAAAATTTCACACGTTTGAGTCAACGCGTAAAAGTGAAGAAATCAGTCGCAACATTATTTGCAGTTGGAAATGCTGTATGCAAAAAAGTTGGAAAAAATATAACGCAGCTGTTGGGCGCAGTCGTACATATGCCCCCGTGAGAAACTGCGAGCAATCGTGTACCCATGCGTACGCATGCGCATACGTTTGTCCTAGCACATATTCATATGTACCATCATTCGCATACGCTTACACACGTGCATTTTCATGTGTATATCACCTGTTTGTGTACACATGCACACTGAACTGTTTAACACATTCGAAATTTATTATTTTTTTAGCCTTTAAATTAGCTCCCTTTTTTAATTCGTTAAAAAATTAACTTCAAAAATTTGAATCAACATTCAGTCTGTTTTTTTTTTTTACGTCTACATAGAAGATTTGCCGACAACAGCACCACTTCATTTCGCTGCACGTTATCTTTCGCGATTTGCGGAACTCGCCCTTTTTTTCTTTTTTTCTTTTTTTCTTTTTTTCTTTTTTTCTTTTTTTTCTTTTTTTTTTTTTTTTTTTTGTTCATGGGTCATGCATTGGGGCACGCAAGATTTGTTTGTGCATAATAATCGAGTGAAAAATATATTTATTCTTTTTCTACTTTGCCTGACCGGTAGATCTCGATTCGAAACGTATCGTTACACCCGTGTCTCTGCTCACATATGTGTACTGTACACTCATGCGCGCAGTTCCTTCGACCATGAACACCACCACCCAATTATTCCTCTCCAATTAGTTTTGCCACCCTCCTGTGGAAGCGTGTGTTTGCTTCTTTTTGTCGCTGTGCCTTACTCCCCACTTGGTGTGAACTCGACAGGAAATTCGAAGTGTCGACGGGGCTTCTCGAATTAGGAGGTAGGAACAAGATGAGCGATGAGAGGAAGGGCGAGCCAAATTGCGACACGCCGGGATTGACTGCTCAGTATGGGGATAATAAGATGAAGAGGATGACGAGGATGAAGAAAACGAAGAAGAGGAAATCCAAAGAGGCCGAGCATGGCCTATACGACAGTAGAAACGAGAAGGACGCATGTGGAGTTGGAGTGGTGGCAGACATCAATGGAAAGAGCTCAAGGAGTGTTATCCAAAAGGCAATGCAAATATTATTACGCCTGAGTCATAGAGGAGGTGTTCAGTCTAATAATGGAGATGGAGCGGGAATCTTGGTGGGTATACCACATGATTACTTTCAAATGTTAAGTGACACATGCCAGTTACCATTTCTCTTGCCTGAAAAAGGAGACTACGCAGTTGCGCAAATATTCTTACCACATAATGAAGAGAGGAGGTTATTTTTATATCATGAAATTGAGAAGGAAGTATACAACAATGGACTTGTAGTTCTGGGTTGGAGGTCGCCAATCCCAGTTCGCAGTGACGTAATTAGTGCAGCTGTGAAAAAGAGTGAACCATTCATAGCTCAAATGTTTGTATGTAAAAGATCAGTGTTTAAAAATTACGACGATTTTAATATATACCCATTTTCAGATATAGATTTCACAGATGATAGCCAATTGAATTTGAGCAGCCTGCCGGATGACATAGAACTGCTAGCTTTTTTTATAAGAAAAAAGTTGGTTAGACATAATGACATGTATTTCTGTAGTTTCTCTTCCAGGACAATTGTCTACAAGGGATTGTTAACCCCTTCACAGATATACCTATATTTTGAAGATTTACTAAGCGAGCAATTTACAACGTACCTGGCAATGGTTCATGTACGATTCTCAACTAATACCTCACCGACATGGTATGCTGCACACCCATTCAGAAGAATATGCCACAATGGAGAAATCAACACCATTAGTGTGAACTCAATATTATTTCAAGAGAGAATGGAACAATCCAAAGCTCCCAATTCTTTTAAGTCAGTATCGATAAAAGATTTAAGACCCATAAATGAAGAGAATTATATTATATACGATAATGATGATGAAATTATTGAAAAGAAGGACACCTTTGAAGATATTATGTTGACAAAAAATCGACTAAAGAAAAAATCCAGGAGGAGGTTACTCCTTCGATTGAAGAGAGACTTCACGTACAACAGCCAAGCCATCCATTACAAAATCAAAAGAGAGTATATGAATTCCGACATAAATAGCAATTCGGAATTTTTAAGTAATGTGAACGAAGGGTCTGGGAGTTCATTCGAAGATTCTGAGGATCTCTCAGATAAGGATAATAATGCTACTCCTTCTAAACGGGTTAAGGAGAAGAATGGCATTTCGCACATTTGTACTAAGAGTGAGAAAAACTTTGGCCACGCCGTGAAGACGCAGCTCAAACATGGGGAGTCTCGAAAAACCAAAGGCGCTATTAGCTACCCTTCCGACTCTTCCCTGTTTGATAATGCCATCGATTTTTTGACCATGGCGGGAAGAGAAATAGAGCATGCAATTATGATGCTGATGCCAAGGGCATATCAAAAAGATCCAAATATAACTCCACTGGAAAAGGCCTTTTACGAATATCACACATGTATGATGGAGCCTTGGGATGGACCTGCATTAATCATCTTTACCGATGGAAATAAAGTAGGCGCTTCGTTGGATCGAAATGGATTAAGACCCGCTAGGTATAGCATTACGAATTATGGGTTGTTCGTATTGTCTAGCGAAACGGGGGTTGTAGATTTGGCTTATGACAAAATTACCCATAAGGGATGCGTATATCCTGGGAAAGTAGTCCTAATAGATTTTAAGGAGAAAAAATTTTTGAGGCATGAAGAGGTCTTAAGCAAATTTTTGAAAGAGAAGCCTTACAAAAAATGGCTAGATCATTATTCCATCCACTTGGACAATATTATCAAGCCGGCTTCTAACATGGAGAACATACGAATGAATGCTTATAAATATGGGGCCATACTGAATAAGGAATCTTCCTATGGAAGTAAGGATGCGGAAGAGGCTGACGACATGGATGATGGAAACGATGAAATGTTAATTAAAAAGTTAAAAGCCTTTGGTTATACATATGACGCATTCAATATGATAATTTCACCTATGGTAAAGCATGCTGCGGATGGGCTCGGTGCAATGGGAAATGACACCGCCTTTCCCTTCTTAAGTTATTTACGTAGAAACCTTCTGTATTACTTCCAGCAAACGTTCGCACAAGTGACGAACCCAGCTATCGATCCGATAAGGGAAGAGAATATCATGTCTCTTATGAGTACCTTGGGAAAGGAAGGCGATATCCTCCATTCCAATTACACCAACTGTCAGCGCATATTTATTAATGGTCCCATTCTGAACGACGCACTTTACAACTTGCTACTCCAATTGCCAGACTTCCCACATGTAATAATCGATATGACAGTCGATTTGAGTAAACTGGAAACGCTCATGTCGGGTGAATCGACAGACGAACTGAAATTTGATGTGGTCAAAAGTGTGTCTTCGCCAAAGAGGAGTTACCACGCGGATGGCAATAGCAGCTACACGTTTAAGCTGGACGATTACAAAACCAAGCATAGTAAAGAAGATTTGAATAAAATGAAAATAAAAAACAACATCATGTCTAAGTATTTAATTAAATTTATCGATAGCGTAAATACCAACGTTGAAAATGCCGTCAGACGGGGGAGTCAGCTGATTATTCTCTCACACAGTAACATAAACGAAAAGAGAGTGCCCATATTCTCCATCCTAATTGTTGGTGCTTTGCATAAATATCTGTTAAGTAAGAATCTAAGAACCAAGTGCTCTCTCATAGTGAAGGCAGGAGATTGCTTCGAAATTCATCACCTAGCAGTTCTCCTCTCATTTGGCGCTGATTGTATATACCCCTTTATCTTATACGAAAGTTTGCGCTTCATAAAATATGGAGATAATGAGGCTAGACTTAGTAACCAACAAATGATAAGTAACTACAGGCACGCTGCAAATTATGGTATACTAAAAATTATGTCGAAAAATGGAATTTCTACCTTGCCTAGTTATAAAGGATGTGGGTTGATGCAACCTTTGGGAATATCCGACGAAATTCTAAAAAAATGTTTCATCAATGTGTGCGACTCCATCATCGGGGGAGTAACATTTGAATTTGTGGAAAAGGAAATTTTGAAGATGTTTTACAATGCCTACCCGAAAAGGATAATCACCCTGAATACTAAGGACGCTACGGAAGAGCTTGATGATTATGGGGAGTATCATTTCAGGAGCATAGGAAATACGCAAATACATATGAACCATCCAGAAACAATAAGTTTATTACAAAAGGCAACTCGTACGGGGAATACAGCTACGTATAAGAAGTACTCAGAGCTACAGAACGAACTGATAAACCACTGTGAAATTAGGGGACAGCTAGAAATAAATTATAAAAAATGCCCCTCTTACAATAAGAAGAAGAAAAAAAATGAACCCATAAATATTCAGCTAGTAGAACCCGTGAACAAAATTTTACTCAGATTTTGTACCGGCGCTATGTCTTTTGGGTCTCTCTCGGAGGAAGCGCACACCACTGTTGCTACTGCTATGAATAACATGGGCTTGAAGTCGAACACGGGGGAAGGTGGAGAGGCAGAAGATCGCATTAGGAAGGATTCTACCGAAGTGAAAGGGCCTAGTGAACCAAACACCAACTCAGCGGTTAAACAAATAGCGTCTGCTAGATTCGGCGTCACAGCATACAGTTTGGTAAACGCGCAAGAGTTGCAGATAAAAGTAGCGCAGGGATCCAAACCGGGAGAGGGGGGAGAATTACCAGGGTACAAAGTGAGCGCGAAAATTGCTTCCGTTCGTAGGAGCACCCCAGGTGTTGGTCTAATTTCACCACCACCACACCATGACATGTACTCCATTGAAGATGTCGGTCAGCTAGTCTATGATTTAAAGAATATAAATAAAGAAGCTAAAATTTCTGTGAAATTAGTATCGAAGCTAGGAATAGGTGTTATCACCTCAGGTGTGGTCAAAGGAAATTGCGAACAAATTTTAATTAGTGGAATGTCTGGTGGCACGGGAGCATCCAAGTGGACTTCAATCAAACATGCCGGTCTCCCATGGGAAATAGGACTAGCAGAGGCACACCAAACTTTGTGCAAATCCAAGTTGAGAAAAAGAGTTATTTTACAAATTGATGGACAACTGAAAACAGGTAGAGATGTCATTTTAGGTGCACTACTGGGTGCAGAATCGTTCAGCTTCTCGACCCAACCGTTAATTGCTTTAGGGTGCATTATGATGAGGAAATGTCATCTGAATATCTGTCCCGTTGGTATATGTACACAGGACCCAGAGCTCAGGAAAAAATTCGCAGGCAAACCAGAATATATAATAAACTTTTTTTTCATGCTAGCAGAGGAGGTCAGGGAATACCTGGCCAGTATGGGTTTTAGAAAGTTCTCGCAAATTATCGGAAGGTCCGATTTGCTTAAAAAGAAGGACCACTTAAAATATGACGAGAAGAGGAAGCTACTGGACTTCTCCAAGCTCCTGTTCCCTGGATGGAAATATTATGCAGAAGAAGAAATGAAAGATGTTGTGAAGAAAAGATACAACAAAAATGGAAATGAGAAGAAGCGTCAAATAGGTGGAAGTTCTCTCTACTCTGGATCGACATACAAAGCAGGAGGATCACATTCCCCCGGAATGAAGAACGCGCTAGACAAGATGAGAAGGAAGCAGGTACTCATAAACGAAAATTATAACACGGTGCAAAAGTATGATGTGGTGAAGAGGGGAGACGAGGGAGGAGAACACACAGATGGGATGAACCACGCCGGAGAGACGTGCTCCTCTGTAGGAGAATACGACGAAGAGGCGGTGGCGGATGATGCGGAAGATGAGAAGGAAGACAGGGAGGATGATGATGAGGACGAAAACAACTCGGAGGATGATGAGGAAGATGAAGATGATGAAGAGGGAGAAGGTGAAAGCGATGACCCAGAACAAATGCCCGACGCAAATGACATGAACGACTCCATTCACGCACGCAGCGTTCAGACCAGGCAGAACAAAAGAGAAAAGTCGAAGAGGAAACAAAAAGCGCTCTGCGAAGAGGATGACATGAACCAAGAATATTCCAAACGGGAAAGAAGTAAACATAACCTAGCGATAAACAGAAGGAATGGAAAGAAGAATGCCATGGTATGCACTACTAAGATGATGAGAAAAAAAATGAACGAAAAAAAAATGCATTCGAAGAAGAAGGAACCGAAACCGATGGCCATATTCTGTTGCGAAACACAGAACCATAAGTTGTCCGATATCATTGATAGAGAACTTATAAGAAGGTCGAAGATAGCACTACTGAATTGTACACCTGTGAATATAAAGATGCCTATAAAGAATACGGACCGAGCAGTGGGAGCTATGTTAAGTTATCATATTATTCAAAAATATGGAGAACCAGGATTACCAATGGATACTATAAAGGTCAAATTTAGAGGAACAGGAGGATTATCCTTTGGAGTATTCCTAACAAGCGGTGTGAATTTTGAATTAGAAGGAGATGCAAACGATTTTGTGGGGAAAGGGTTATCCGGTGGAATTATATCTGTGCATTTTCCGAAAACGTCTTTATTTATAAATGACTGTCAGAAAAACATGATAGCAGGGAATTCAGTTCTCTATGGTGCAACAAAAGGAAGAGCATTTTTCGCGGGAAGAGCTGGTGAAAGATTTGCAGTTCGTAATTCTGGGGCTATAGCAGTTGTGGAAGGAGTCGGATGTCACGGTTGTGAATACATGACGAAAGGCATAGTAGTTGTCCTGGGTGAAATAGGTTGTAACTTCGCTGCAGGCATGAGTGGAGGAATTGCTTATGTCCTGGACATTAACAGAAAAAACGTAAATCATCAAATGGTAGATTTGAAGGTATGTAAAACTATGGATGAAAAAATGACGTTAGAAAAGTTGCTACATGAACATTACGAAAGGACCAATTCGTATACAGCCAAAATTCTCCTACAAGATTTTGATGCAAATTTGCATAGGTTTACAAAAATTATTCCAAGGGATATAAAACGAGTGCTAACCGAAGCGTGTATTGAATTTGTAAAAACAGGGAATGAAGAAGCTGCAGCCATTTTAGACGACTGGGCTTCTCTACTCAAAAATGTAGAACAGCCAGAAAACATGTATAAGAAAGCCATGCAATTTTTTACCACCATATCGGATGATATATCTGGACTGCCGAAAACACTAGCTTTGAGAAATGTGGATGGACTGATCATATATGATATTTTGCAAGACAATGATAGTAGGAAATTATTGACGGTAAAAAATTACACAACCGAATTGAATTCCACACAAAGCAGTGAACAATTGCAAGGGCAAGTGAAGAAGAAAAAAACATTTGACTTTGAAGGATTTATTCATAATTTAGAAATTTGTAGAAAAAATAATCGAAAGTGGAGGAGGTTTGCAGAAATCCCATTTAAGTGTAACGCCTTTGCTGAATTTAAAAATATTTTCCCAAAGAGATTAGATGAAAAATCAAAGGAAATGATCAAAAAATATATTCTGAATGAAAAATATCTGCTCGATCTTCACCTCAAGTCCTTAAATTCGAACTCCTTCATTGACAGCCTCATTGATAAGGACGAGGGAGATGACTACATGAACATGACTCAGAAACAAATGAGCCCCAATGTGTACTCTTTGAAAAGTTTATTCTACGCCAGTGAGAAAAGTGATGGAGGAAATGTCAAGGATAATCAACATGTCGTAAGACCATCTGAGGGTGGAGGATTTAGAGGCACTTCTACCGCTTCGGCGCTCAGCATCACCGGAGCGTCTGTATCATCCGTCGACCCATCAGAGGAAAAATCAGGCTCCATCACCACGCCCATGATAGGTTCCGTAACGCCCACGATAACGGTCCCACTGAAAGGTTCTATCCCCAGCGTTCCTTCTGGATCAATCACTGACCCAATCACCACCGCCCCGTCGAAGGATGCACGCACGCTGGTGAACAAAGCGAGCATTACGAACACGCAGGGAAATTACGAGGCGGAAACGACGGAGTCGGTTATCCCGAATATGAGCCAAGCCAAGCCCTTTCTCGCGGTAAACCCGAATAAAGTTACCGGCTTTAAGGAGTACGAACGGTTATCCCATCCGTTGAAAGATATTAGCAGTAGGGTGTTAGACTACTCAGAGATCATCGTGCCCATCAATGCAAAAAGTAAACTCCATAACCAGTTGTTAAAGACACAGGCGTCTAGATGTGTAGACTGTGGAACCCCAACCTGTCATTATCCAAATTCCAGCGGAGGAGGATGCCCTTTAGGCAACAGAATATTTGATTGGAATAATTTAATATACGAGAATGAGTGGAAGAAAGCGCTAGAGAGATTGTTAGATACAAATAACTTCCCGGAAATTACTGGACGAGTTTGTCCGGCCCCTTGTGAAGATGCTTGCGTATTAAGCATTAATGAGAAACCTGTGTCGATAAAATTTATCGAGTTATCCATCATCGAATGTGGATTTTTAAAAAAATGGATTCACCCAATCATTCCGCATACCAGGACGGGGAAAAAAGTCGCCATCGTAGGTTCAGGTCCCGCAGGATTAACTGCAGCTCAGCAGTTGAATAAGGCAGGACACGAAGTAACCATCTTTGAGAAGGACGAATATTTGGGGGGGTTACTAATGAACGGAATACCAAATGTACGACTGGATAAGAAAATAGTAGAGAGAAGGTTAAATATAATGAGGAAGGAAGGAATCATTATGAGAAACAACACCAACATAGGGAAAGACATAACCTTATCTGAGCTAGCCAAAAATTTCGATGCTATTTTATTATCTACTGGTTATAAAGTTCCAAGAAAGCTGGACATTCCAGGATCTAATTTAAAGAATATATATTTCGCTATGGATTTTCTTACTACATGTCAGAAGTCGCTCATGAAGTCTGACCTGACAGATGAGAACTACATAGACGTATCAGAAAGGCACGTAATTATTTTAGGCGGAGGGAAGACTGCTGTGGATTGTATAAGCTTGGCAATACGAATGGGTGCAGCTAGCGTTTTACAATTCACCAGACAAGACATTCCACCCATGACAAGCACAGAATATTCATGGCCAGGAGTGAAAAATGTATTCAAGGTTGACTATTCACATGATGAAGCGATAATTATCCAAGGGAGGGACCCACGAGAATTCTGTGTTAGGAGTTTAGAATTTATTCCTTCTAGTAAGGATCCTAAGAGAGTGTCTGGTATTAGGGCGATTAAAGTCAAATTAAAGAAAGTTGCCAAGGGAGAGGTGGATAAAGATGCTCTACTGAAGACGCCCTCCAAAAAATCCAAAGATGTTACCCTTGGCACATCGAACACCAGTGCGAATATTGCCAGAAGTAACGGGGTATTATCCAATATGGAGTCCAGAAAAAATCAGGCCAAGCTTTCCAAAATGAAGGAGCAGAAGAATGCGTCCAAGTATGTAACGGCAAAAACATCGGGGACAGCCACTGCTAGTGCATCTGCCACTGCCACATCCAGTCGAACCTCCAGCGCCAGGACGAGTTCCCATTCGTCCTCACCTGGAACCACGAAGGATATCATTCAAAATTACCAATCGACAAAGGAGCATAAGGAGTATGTCGACATCCCTTTCACCGAAAGGATTTACAAAGCAGACGTAGTTATCTTAGCCTTGGGATTTTCCAAAACGGATGACTCTCTATGGGAGAATGACTCTATTAAAATTGAGCTTGACAATTATAACTGTATTAAGACCAAAATTAGAACTTACCAGACCAACTACAAGAAGATATTTGCCTGTGGAGACTGTAGAGTCGGGCCCAGTACCGTTGTGCAGGCCATAGCCGACGGAAGAGATGTTGCTTCCAAGATCGATGAGTTTCTGATGAATGCAGAATCGGCTCTGCCCTCCTGCAACACGTACTATTACTACCCCCCCAACTATAAGAGCGTACCCTTTGGGTCTGCCCACTGGGGCTAACGCGAGGGGGGCTACCACACGGATAATGGTTAGCACCTTCATTGGCGTTACCATTTCGCCGTACATTTCATCCCAGTATTACCTCCTTTTTTACCTCCCAATTGGGGGTACTCTTCCCGTGTACATGTCACCAACCTTTTTTGTTACACATTGGAGCGTCACTCCATTTGTACGTACATAAAAAAAAAAAAAAAAAAAAAAAAAATGACACAACAACTCAGCCACAAAGATAACCCCACAACTGAGAATTAATTAAAAATATTCGTAAATTTTGCAAAAAGGCTAAATGGACGACTTGAGTCAGTGGAAGGATTAAAAAGAAAAAAAAAAAAAAAAAAAAAAAAAAAAAAAAAAAAAAACGGCATGGTGTGTGTAAGCCCTTTGGAGCAAGCACGGACAAATATTTTAGGAAAGCTTGAAAGTCCAGGGAAAGTGTACACACGCATATGTGGGAAGAGGATAATGTCTGCGACAGAATCTCCTTGGTATTGCGGCTAATATGGATGGAAGAAGGAACCTGTCGTGTAGGTACACCCGTGCGTGTATTGGGTGGACAAAATAAGACGCGAACGAACAAAGTCACGGTGTGTGTGGACAAAAATGTGTGTTTGGGGGGGGGAACGCAGATACGTAGTTCTCCTCTCCACACGGAAAAAACAAAATTCACAAAAGAAAAGTATACATTTTTAGGTACCATGTGTGTCGAGCAAAAGAAAGGCGCACATCTCATATGCCAGAATTTCTTCAAATCGTATGGAAGGTCGCTTAAAGGAGAGTTAATCCTTTTTTTTCATTTATCGGGGATGCTCATTTCACCAAGGTTCTTTTCGTGTGTACCCTCTTACTGAATGAAATATCCTTATCAATAGATGATGTTTTCATTTCCAAACTTCCCTTTGTACTCATGGAGGACAAATCGACATACGTTTCCTTTTTCTTTTTCTTTAAAGAATGCATTTTGGAAGTACCTGTTTTGTTGTTATCATTTATTAGTTCCGTGATAATATTTTTCATATCCTGTTTTGTTGAACGCCTTATATTTTTCATTCCAAAAGATGCGCTATTTTGTGCAGGATGGAGCTGACGTGTGTTGGACTTTGAGTAAGCGAACAAATCTTTTCGCTTTTCATTAATTATCCTTTCTTGCTCTGCATTTATATTTTTAATTTCGTTGTTTAATTTTTGTATATATTTTCTTCTTTCGTGCTCTCGTTTTTCTTCCCCAGTTTTCTCACCCCTTTTGTATTTGTTCGGCACATGTGCTTGTTCCACCGTCGCTACGTTGTCCACTTTGTAGAGAAGTTCTCCTTCGCCTTCTCTTGTGCTATTCATATCGTAATATATATCCTCGTCAGATCCAGTATCTTTCACAATGCAACTATTACTATGGGGTTGTTGATCAAAGTACTGATATTTTTCTCCTTTATATTTTTTATGAGAAATAACTGGGTCAGTGGTAATTGGGGGTCCACTGTATGATGGAAATTCTTCTCCATTCTCGCTATAAAAAGGTGCGACAGTTCCTCTCTTCATCATTTCTTTTAAAGACATAGATTGTTCTCCTGGGGAAGAATCGAAGTTGGGGGTGATTTGGACATTGCCAGGTTGCTCCTGCGTGGGTATGGTGAAAAGGGAGTTTTATTTATTTATTTATTTATTTATTTATTTTTTTATTTTTTTTTCTCTCTATATGACTCATATGGGAAAGCGTGTCCATATGTTCCACGCGGTAAAAACGCGTCAAGGCGACCTGTTAACCACTGTGTAATCACTGATTAATGACAATTTGTACGCTCTGCCGTTTCTACCTGTTCCTTTTTCCTCGCTTGGACATAGTTCTTCCACTCAGTTTCAGTCATCCCAATTTTCTCGGCCACATTTCTGCAAAGAATATCTTCAGGGTTCAAAATGTTGTAGTTCCCTATCCACATCTTGGGCTTCATTTTGTTTGGGTAATAAACGAAGGTGCCTTGGACAGTGCTCCCATCCACTGGTAAGGAGAAAAAAAATGAATGGTTGATTTGGGGGGCATAGAACTTAGTGGCATAACATGCACAAAGTGATGCCCGCATCATGAATAAAAAGAAGAAAAAAAAAAAAAAAAAAAAAAAAAAAAATGGTAATAAATTTGGAGAAGTATGTTTAGGAGACACTTATCCCTTTCCGAATTTTTCTTACTCGTTATGTTCTTGCTTAATGCTTCGTTCATCATTTTCCGTGGGAAGTCGGGATCTTCGACCATCTCGGGATCTCCCTGAAAAGGTGAACATGGTTCAGCGTATATGCATGGGGGCGTCCACAGGTCTACATATTTCCGTTCATGAGTAGGTACTCAGATGTCTATATATGCATGCTTCTCTTTGCGTTTGAGTAGCCTAGTCATCTTTGAACCTCATTTATTGTTCGGTACTCCCCAATCTTTGTGCTTAGCTCAAGCAGTGTCAATGGCCTTTTCGTTTGCCCACTGGATATGTTTCCCATTTGCAACTGGAACGTTTCTCTTGTGCCTTTTTCCCGTTGTGAGAACGTAGTTTCGGAAAGCGCCAATCGGTCTGCTCTTCTATATGAATGTTTATAGGTATAAACACACATACATACACAAACATATATTTGAGAGTGCGTGGTTCCTATGAAATCGGGTTGTGAGCGGGACAATCACAGACACAAACTTTCGATTCCACCAAGGAACTTGTACTTTTGCTCTGATTGGCACAACAAGGATGACACGACGAAATGTTTGAAACACTGCACAGATTCAGTGGTACCCTTTTCGCTATTTTCACTTAAAAGTGCTGTTGTTGCAGTTTTGTGAAGCTCGACAAGTTTCCTTTTAATTATTTTAAAATTTCTTTAAAGGTGTGCAAAAGAAAAAAAAAAAAAAAAAAAAAAAAAAAAAAATAGCGTACAACAATGGGGTGTGTAAAACCCTTTTATAGCAATTGAAAGTCCGGATTTGTTGCCTTTTCGAGGAACTGCTTACAGACTAAATAGTTTTTCTCCCATTAAAATTGGCTCAATTTGTTATATACAGCTAACAATATAAATTTTTCTTTTTTGTTTAGATAGAAATTTTTGTACTTCCCTTTTGTAAGTACCAAATTGTAGACATTTTTTTTTTTTTTTTTTTTTTTTTTTTTTTTCTTGCAGCTCAAAAGCTTAGGCATAGTAAAACATGTCCTACAAATTGGTAACATTGATTTTTTTGTGCTATATGGGTGTGTAAAGGATGAGGGCCTTCCATAAGCACATATATCCACACGCCCACCTTTGTTTTCATTTGTCTATACGCCTACGTAGGGGCGTTGAATTTTTTGACCTCCGTCGCTGTCTGTGTGGCATTTTGAGCGAGGTTTAGAGCGCTTTTTTTTTTTTTTTTTTTTTTTTTTTTTTTCTTTCGAGGTAGTGCCCATGTTGACTGTCATTTTCAAGGGGAGGATGACTTTCCGCCATTTTGACAAATCCCATTTGGACAAAATTCATTTTGCTACATCCCTATAACTGAACAGGTATACGCCACAAATCAGTACAAAGTTTTTTTCTTTTTTTTCTTTTATCCATTGGTCCCAATTCGTTGCCATTGGTCAAATTTGCGCAAGGCAGGCAGTGCAGTCGCCCCTCCCTCATTGTTCCTATCTATCCTTCCTCTTACATAAGTGTGCAAGCATGGCACATTACAGTTCCATTTTTTCCACTACGTTTAGAACAAACATGTCTACTTTTCATGGCAAATAAAAAGAGGGAAAAAAAAGTTTAAGACTAGCCAATTGAAAAAGCACACGAGGAATCAGCTGATAATGCCGTGCAATCTAATGCTAAAATAAAATTCTGTGTGTGATTCCTCAAGAGGGGGTAAACTGGGAATATCACCTCTTGCGCAAACACACGTATACATGTAGCCCTTTTCTATACATGTACATGTGTTTTGCTAAGAATGGTGTGTGTATATATATATATATGTAAGGAAGACTTGCCTTCCTTCTCGATACACTGTGCGTTAGAAGTGACAAAGTTGACAGAGTGAACTAGACTGCACAAAAGAACACACTAACAGGATAGAATAAAGCCACAAACATTTTACCTCTTTATTGAAAGAGTGCAATTTTTTTTTTTTTTTTTTTTTTTCTTCCCTTTTTACTGACTATATTTCGTTAGAGCATTTTTGCACATTTTACTTTACATGCGAAATTGTTCCTATTGTTCTGTTGGCTCTTGCCCTTTTTTTCTGTTTCCATCGAGGGCGATTACCGATAAAGGTGGGCATAGAAATAAATTCTCCATATAGGTATCCACACACATGTGTGTGTGGGAGGTTCTGTTACTGGATTTGGTCTTACATGGGTAAAGTGAGCGCGGAGGATCATTTCCCTTTCATTCACCTAACGTAATTAAGGCGGATAAAAAAATCACTGGATATGGAGTTTGTCTTCGCATAGGCATAGGTTCTGAAGTCATCATTCCTACTTTTGCGTTTATATAGATCCTCCTATGTTACATTTCTTTTCTGGAACCTATGGAGACATGGCCTTGGGGGGAGGCCTAATTGGCCACTTGCTATTTTTTGCGGGCTATTTTGACCGCGCGCATGTCCCGCTAGAGACGCCTCATTGCGGGGCAAAGGCTCCCCCGATTTTTTGCGCTTCCGCATAATGGTACATATACATATGCACGCGCTTTCGACTTGTGGCATGAGGTCCCCACGCCTGAGGGAAGAGGAATTCACACGGAATTTCGCAGGTCGTCATGTGAGGCAAGCTTAATATGGGAGGATCCCCATTTGTAGGCATTTGGGAGGCAGATAAAAAGTGAAAAAATATGCCGCGAATTTTGTTCCTACAAAATTGCCAGGTCAATTTACCTTGTCAATTTGCCTTGTTAATTTGCCTTGTCAATTTGCCGACCTCCTTTCCGCACGATGGAGGATGGGAAGAATGCGTTTCTGTTCCACCTGTTCTCCTCCCCAGAGAGCGAGCAGGCGGGAGAACAAAAAGCCAAGGTGACAAATTACAGGTTCATCAAATTGCCAAGCATAAGCGAGCCACATAAATGTGTATTATACCACTACAATGAAAGGAACAATCTCCTCTACCTGCTGGAACGGAATTACTACAATCCCAAAATTGAGTCAATAAAACATGAAAATGAAAAAATAAACAAAAGTTGCGTGTCCCTTTTTATAAATAATTACGCTGTGCAAAACGATTGCAGTTTTTTCTGTTATCCCATCGATGCAATTTTTCTCTTCATAAGTATCATTTATCAAAATTCCACCAGTAACACGTATACCACACTGGGGGATTACCTAGACAATGTTTTAAAAGACAAAGAGAAGAAGGAACAAAACGAAATAAGGAAAAATTTCTTTTTCATTTTTAGCGAAAATGTAAGTAACATCAAGGAGAGGATAAAAAATGTCTGTGACGAATGTTATGAAATGGGTAAGAATTATTTCAAACCGAATTTAAAAAAAGTTCAAAATTTTTACAATCTTAAATGTATTAATTTATTCAATTATATTATTGAGAACAAAATTATTTTCTCTGATTATGCACACACTGTGGAGGAGGATATTTTAAAGAAACACAATGCTGACATGGATCTCCATGCGAATACAATATCCAAAGTTAAAAAGAATAAGTTGAAACAAATCCATGTGTATGATGAATATAAAAAATTGGTAGACTCATATGTTATACAATTTAATAAAAAGTACTACAAATTTTGTGGATCCAATTTAAGAACTTTTGTTTGGCTAATTGTCAAGGGCTTCATGAGTTGGTCTTTGACTGAAAAACTCACACCCCGTGATATACAGGAAAAATTGAGCAAAATGAAGGAGGACGATAAAATGAAGAAAATGCAACAAAATAATACTTCCTCAAAAGGGAAGAAACACTCCCTGCAACAGCCCAGAAATCAGCTGATGATCGAATCCTTTTTTAAAAAGAAAAAGACCAAGTGAGATGTGCGTCCTCCACGGTATATCACTGGAAGGGGAAGAAGCACAAACAAGCGAATCCCTGTGTTGTACCCCATTTTGACAAGTTGCCTTAAAGGCGACGCAGAGGAGGGGGGAGTCAACATGGGGGAAAAAAAAAAAAAAAAAAAAAAATGCACAGAAATATGCTACTTACACGCGGAACACCCGCTTGGCCAAGTGAAGCAGAGTGGACAGAATGCAGAAGCCTCCGAACTGGTGCACCAGAGCCAGGTGGACAGGCACGTGGTGCACAAGGGTGCTTATGCCGGTGAGCATTTGGGCAGTTGTGATGAAGGGTAACACGATGAAGAGGCGTTTGGTTTTCTTGCTAAGTGCCATTTTCTGTGACCAGTAGTATAAGAGGAAGCTATTCAAGACAATCAAGTAGCTCAGCATTCGATGATTAAACTGCACCAGGGCTGTGTTCTCAAACAGCTGCTCATACTTCCTTTTTTTGTTCAAATAAAAATTTTTCACATCATCCGGAATAAATTTGTCTAACATTTTGGGCCACGTGTTGTAGGCATACCCTGCATCATTCCCAGCCACAAAGCCTCCATACATAATATTAGAAAGAACGAGAATGGCAAAAGAGAGCAGGCCTAACTTGGTCCTCCTCGTAATGTTTCTCCGTTCATACGTTTCGTGTATTAATTGATTTCGTAAAAATTCTGGCCATTCGGCTATTTGACTCTTGGCAAATAGCTTCCTTAGTTTGCCCACCTCGATCAACGTGAGTCCATTTAGAAAAAGATAGCTGTAGGTTACGGTGGCACAGAAGAGATGGAAGACTAATCTGTATGGAGAAACCCTGGGGGTTTTATTTTCTGTCTGTGGAATTTCAAACCCACTTTTAACCATCCACCAACCTACAAATCCTTGAAATGTTCCTAAGGCGAAAATGACACTCAATTTTTTAATCATACTTTTTTTTAAATAATTTTTATATAAAAAAAAACTAGCACCTCCGACAAAAAATAATCCTATAAAACGACCAAATGTTCGGTGTAGCCATTCATTAAAAAAAATTTTTTTATAATCCTCCAAGGACAGATTATAATGTACTTGTTTATATTCCGGTGTTAATTTATACTTCTCAAATTCTCGCATCCATTCTTCTTCATCCTTGGGGTAATTTACGCCCTGAAATTTCCAGTGTGTTATTGACAACCCACTTTCGGTCAAGCGGGTGTAACCTCCTATACTTATCATACCCAGTATTAACAGGCTGCATGTGTTCAGCCACATTCCTACTTTAAATTCCTGGCCTTCCTTCACATAATTCATGTACCTATTCGCCTTCTTAATTATGAAGGATTCTTCTGCTTCACTCAATTTGTTGAATGTGTTGAAGAACCTCTTACTCTGCAATGCCCTCTTCAAGGCTGCCCTTTCGAGCCCGTTCCGTACATGGGCATAATGCCCCAAAGAGACGACTCTGTATAGGCACATGTTCACTTGCAGCTGGGAGGTGCAAACTGTGAGCTATGCCAAAGTGCAAATATTCGCACACACATACACAAAAAGGGGACACAGGGGAAAAGGGGCGGGAAGGAAAGAGGAGGTGAGTATACCACGCGACAGAACTATGCTTAGTCATGTCAAAAATTGAAAAGGGGGCGTTTCAGGTAGAAGGGCATCTCAGGGCATTCTTCCCAGTATAGAAACTACGGATAGGAAAAAGAGGTTAACCCCTCCACTGTTCAATAATTCGTATTCCACACATGGAAGGGTTATATTATTCTCACAGATGCTATCCCCCTAATTAGGGTAATATTTATCACCTTGAAAAGGGGAGAAAATCGGTTAGTCATCCATGTGGGACTTATTTTTCCATCGCCCCTTTTTGTACAGATGTATGATAAGCTTTGTTGATTCCATTCGGAGCATATTTTGCAAAAAGAAAAATTACCCTCGTTTATTTCTACTGTTCTCCCTTTTTTTTTTTTTTTTTTTTTTTTTTTTTTTTGTGCGCAAAGGAATATTTACATGTGGCCCTTACATGTTTCAAAGGTAACGGATAATAAGCCCAACGCCGGAGCACTTTTTTAACCTATAGATGTACGACGGCGAGAATTCTTTGTGGATTCAAAAGGTTGGTGCTTCTTCGCTGTGCAGTAGCAAGAGAGAGCGAATCCACCTTCTCGGCAAAATAATTTTTGGTGTGCGTTACACCTGCGGGAATAACGAGGATGTGTCTTGTTACTTTGGATGGGATGTGGCTACAACATAGTGAATACCTCCTGAAGATGAGGCCAAAATAATATCAAATTGTCCACACATTTTTTTTTTTTTTTTTTTTCTCATATGAGTTTTATTAATAAAAAAAAAAAAAAAGGTGAAGGGGTGATGTGGTAGCGTCCCTAGCAATGGTCGTGCACCTCCTCATGTGTGCAGCTATACAGGCCACGTGTAGCAACCAGCGTAAGCCCCAATGGGGGTACCCAGTATGATGGAGAAAGTTAGCACAAACCTACATGTTAACTGTTAATCATTCATCATGTACACATCAATCCGAGGCAAGCGCGTGGTGTACACTGTTGTTGCTGGTGGCGTGTGTGTGGGGGGGTAGTACCTGGCCAACACGAATCAGAAACAATTGCGATAAATCAAATAATGTGCAGCTCTTTTTAAGAGTGGTCTGAAGCACCTTTGGGACAGAATTATGCAGTCAAATTGCAGCACCCACAATGAAAGATAAAAAAAAAAAAAAAAAAAAAAAAACTATACCACAAAACAATTGGAGTATCGATGGAAGGAATGAAGAAAGTGAACAAGTTGCGAAGTATGTCCACTGCGTGCTTAACAATGCGAATAAAAAAAATGGAATGCAGAAACAAATCTTTTTCAAGGGGAAAAAGAAAGCATTAGTTTCGTTTGAGTCAGCAGCAAGGGGTGGAACTTTCTTCACCTGCAATTTTGAGATACATGGGGGCATTCCACGTGGATCCCTCCAACGTATACCTACTATTTAACGATCTAATTTTAACTATCTTTTTAGCCTGTAAAAAAGGAACGAAAAAGATTCGGATGAAATTGGGCATAAGTGGGAATAATTGAAGTCGCCTGAAAATGACGCTCTTTTGCTCATGCCATTTATTCCGCGAAAAACGAAATGTGTATGTTTATTTAGGGGGATCCCTATTTTGCCGCACATTACCAAATTGTGGTGCCCCGTTACGTGGCTCCTGTCAGGTTCATCTCCACCTGATTCATAATTATTCAAGGGAAGACGCATTACGTGACTTTCCAGGTGATTCTCCAAGTAGTTCCTCAAGGGAATGTTTTCTTCCTCTAAGTCGTTCTTCACTATGTAGTCTCTCAAATGGTTCGCATGAGCAGGAAATGCGACGAACTCGTTGGAAAATCCTCTCTGTTCATTTAAGGGGGTCTCCTTACGCTGCAAAGAAGCATTTTTACCTGCAAAAAAAAAAAAGGGGGGGAAATAACTTGGGTTCACTTTTAAAAGGCATAAAAAATGGGACATATTAGGGGGAGGGGGGAGATTAAAAAAAGAATGTCTGCTCTAATATATTTGGAAGAGAGTGATTAAAATAGAAAGGAATAATCTGTTCCACCTTTTAAGACATTCCTAGTGTGATTTAACGCCCTGTCTTTGTAGTTCAAACGAATATTGTACATTGCGTTTGTCTTTAGGTAGGATCGATTTAGCTTGAGCAGGTCCATGGGGTAGCAATTGTATGTGCCCTGAAATGAAATAAGAAATTTTTTTTTTTTTTTCTTATTACGAACACTGTGCAGCGATCGCCGCCGGGGATACATAGAATGGTCAATGAAAAAATGGTCTAGTCATATTTTTGTTAGAATCATTCCCCTAGAATAGGCAACAATTAGCATGTTAATTGTTATGGCGCTCTTCCAAACAGAGGAGATTATCTTATTTTTTTTCTTAATTCGCATTCCTGCATGGGCATTTTTGCAGAGGCAACAGAATTTAGTGCGAGCATGTATACGCTCCTCTGCACTGTGAATGCTTAAGAAGGCAATCATTTACGTACATTTTCCAGCAAGACGTACACGTAATTTTCCCCTATAAATTTTAAAAACTTGCCCTTTCCTTCAGGTGCTACAATCTCACACATGTCATCCAGCACATCTGAAATGGGGTCATTCCTCTGCACTACTATGTCCTGCACTTTCTGTTTTCTGCTGGATGGTATGTAACTGCTTGGGTGCTTATCTATTTGCAGACTTTCCAGAGAGCTTTTACTCTTATAGAAGCATTTGGATTGCACTATGCTCTGACGACTTCGATTGCTTTGATTGATCCCTTTTTCGATTGACCCTTTTAAATCGTGCGAAGAGCTCGTCGCGCTTGATATTTTGGACTGCGAAGAAGCACTGTAGTCGTAGATCGCTCCAAATTTTTTCTCGTTTCTGGCCGGGTGCCTGTTGAAAACTATCCCACGGTCCTCATCGCAGTATTTCATCATTGCTTCTGCCATATCGTCTTTGTTGCACAGCTTTAAATAATTCACAAGGATGTCCCTTTTGCTTACGTTTTCCATGTTTGAAGTATGTATTGGGAAAGCTGTGTGCATTGAATGGAAGACAGAAAACGCCTATTTTGCGTTAAAGAGAAAAACTGCCTTTATTCCGCAAAAGAAAAATTGAACATTTTACACCTCCTTTAAATGCTACAGCAGCGCACACCCTGTAATACAGGACCGTTGTAAAAAAAAGAAAAAACGCACACACACCTGCAAAGTAAGTGAACTCGCCAGTTCATTACATAAACAACCAATTTTTACATTCTATATGAAGAAGAAAAAAAAAAGCTGTAAAAAAAAAAAAAAAAAAAAAAAAAAATACACAAAGAACACAAAATGGCTAGATTTTTTCCATGTTTACCTGACCTGTTCATGCAAAAGTGAACTTTTTTTTTTTTTTTTTTTTTTTTTTTTCGCCTTGTTGCTTCACGTTCCCTTTTTAAGCCGCATGATGTTGCAAAAAATGGAACTCGCTTTTATGTGTATTCTTCCCGTTCGCAGAGAAAGAAGTACAATAGCATGCTTCCATAATGGGCGATGTAATACAGGATAAAAAAAAAGAAAAAAGCTGAGACAACAATTTAAATTAATAATTCTTTAAAAATGAGTTTTGTTGTAGTTAATTTAAAAAATACAGTTAATTTTCGCCATGAAAATAAACTGTTAAAGGAGGTGGGTGAGCTCATAAATTGTGGCACTTAACAATTTATATAATGCATAACATAGGCATTGCATACCATGTAGGGAAAATGATATGAGATGTCAGTCTGTACACATATATATAAAAATAGTTAATACGTGTTTCGTACACACAATTTTATGTTAAAAAGTGGGGAGGGGGGCGAGGGAAAGAAATTAAGATTCGATAAAGTTCGAAATGTTCTGTAACCATGACATGTATTCTCTTTGCTCTTTGTCAATGCTACAGGAATCGATAAAATCACACAACTCGGAGTCTACTCCTAAGTTCGCCAACCATTCGTCGAGCGAAGTTTGTAAGGAGTCATCGAGGTCTTCAAATTCAGGTCCATTATAAGCTGAAACGGAATTTTTTCCTTCTTCATTTTTATAATACTTAACATTTCCAATCATATATCTGAATTTCTCATCATTCTGTAAGGTGGTACAATAAAAGGTAATGCCTCCTTGTTTGTTTGGCTTTTCAACGGTGACAGAAAAGTCAGTCATTTCTGCTTGCGCTTCATTTTCTCCTTCGGCTTGAAATGGGGATACAAGTTGAAAATCGATAATAATTTTCATTCCATCCACATTTTTGGTTAACACCATGTTAACATCTCCTTCCTGTTCCTCAAATTTCCATCCTGAGGTCTGCAAAAACTTCTTAATATTATCTGGTGCCTCATAATTCGACTTCTCATGTTGCACTTCTGCTTTTACAACTTCGGACAGTTTCTGCGCTTCACCTGAAGCAAATCTTTTTGCTCCAATAATAGAACCGGAATGGGTGGCTTGGTACCTTTGCCCATATTTTCCAAGATTTATTATGTTGGAAAACTTTCTCTTATTCAGGTTGGTTAGCTCCTGCACAGAGGTGTTCAGGTGCTTTCCCAAGACTTTTCCTTTACAGATATTTGTAGCGTTTCTTTTCAAGAAATTCATTTTTTCAAAAGTGGTGTTTAAAGTGTGGATATGATACAGTGTGGTATACTTCACTGGGTATAAAAAGGCTGCTTCTTCGTGTAACCCGAACTATATACACAGAAAAGAGCTACGCTCAGATGTTCGCTTGGGGAGGCACGTGTGAAAATTATGAGCAAGGTTCATCCACTAACGGTGATGCAGGAAAGGCTCTACAATTGGGTGTTACCTTTATTTTAGCTATTTTATTTATTTATTTTGTTGTTTCAAAAACAGATGGGAGAAACACTGCTTAACGTTAAAACTGTGGCGTGGCAACTGTGTGGTTAGTTTTCTCAGTTCACTCGCACGTGAGGAAAAAATGTTTCGGAGGTGCTGAATTTGCGCGGAATGATAAATGATAACCTATGACATCATGCTTTCGTAAAATTTTCACATTTTTGCGATTTTAAAAAGAATTAAAACGACGAGGGGGGGGTTACTGATACCAGTAATGTACATTTATTCATGTACGTGTACGGGGCATATATATTATATATATGTATTTGTGCGTTGCGGCACATTCCCACTAACTTTTTTCTGCATAAGTCAGTCTCGCCCCAGATAATGCGCATCTGAGCATTGTACACTCAACCTGCACCAAAAAAAAAAAAAAAAAAAAAAAAAAAAAAAAAAAAAAAAAAAAAAGGCGACGGGATGACTATTAAGCGGAAAAGTGGTTATGTGAAAATTTCGTTTCCTTCCAATTGACTAATATGTATGATGGTGTGAAAATGTACTGCTTCGTTCTATCCATTCATTTGACATTCATGTGCGTGTAGGCCTTTTCGACAAGCAAATTATGCCTCTAAGTGTAGGCTCCCATTTGAGGAGAAAACTGTAGGAGCGAGGGAATGTATGTGGGTATGCCGCCATTTGTAGGGCACTGTTGACTGCGCACCCAAAAAAAAAGTGTTAAAAATGGGTGCATACATAACTACTATATAAGGTGATGTAGAAGCCACAACCCTTGCACATGGGCAGTATACATTTCTGCGGCACCTTGTATGCAGTGGTAATTGTGGCGTTCAAAAAAGGGAGGATTACTTGAGTACATATGTTCTTGCGCGCGCCGCTTAACCCTGCAGTGGTAACCCAAGCGCATACAGTCATATATAGATCCCAACTTTATAAGAAATTAAGGGGCAATAAAAATAAACAAATTCACCTTTACGTAAGAAGGATAAAGAAAAATAAAAGAAAAAATTCCTATATTTTTATTATTTTTTTTTTTTTTTTTTTTTTTTTTCATGCCGATTTTGCATACAGTACTTAAAATTAAAACCCTTTTTAAGCGAATTGAAAATTTTGTTTTTAAACTGATGCGGCAGAGGAAGTTTGATACCTTTGCAAGATTTTACAATTGAGTGAAATGAACGCTTATCTACGTGGGAGTACTTCAAGTGGTCCCCACTGAGAAGGCGATAAGTTCACGTTGCCAAGCTGGGCGTTTTAAATGTGCCACAGGGTGGTACAATTATTTGTGTAAAGAACACGGTGACAACTGAGTCAAGTGTACGACACTGTGCCATCTGTGTGATCTACGCTATTTTTTACAGCGCTCCAAATACCTCTTGTGGTAGCACACCCTTCGCATATCGTGCCAAATAACAGAAGTTGATTTAGTGGCATAGAAGAGATTCTTCTTAGGGAAAAAATTTCTCTTTAACGTATGCACACCGCGCGGAGCGAACATATGGGTAGATATATATATATACATACCTGTATATGTGTATATGCCTATGTATGTATGCTCATACGAACGCCCAGGAGTGCTTGCGCAGAGGAGAATGTGAACCCCGCCCCGTGTTAAGCATCATGTACCATATTTATAGAGTAGATAAGGTTACCCATAGGTGCATCTATACCCGAAGAAGGTACACGGAATGACACTTTTGTGGAACTACACCCAAGTTGCGTATATTGGAGTAAGCGGTTTAAAAAAAAAAAAAAAAAAAAAAAAAAGAGGTGACTTGATTTCATGGCTAAAGTTCCTACAAACAACTTCGACCTTTTTTTTTTTTTTTTTTTTTTCCAACCTTTGTAAATTTCGTTGCAAAAGCGTCCTTCGCTTTACAAACTTGTAAAACATTTCCCGTTAGTGTTTTAATGCATAAACTGCCCAAGTAGAAGAAACATATTTCTGAAGAAGCCAAAATTGGAGCGCAAACGAAGAAATGTATTAAAGTGTTGGATGATCTTACAACATATAAAATTAAACACAGTGGTACACCGTTGTGTAGGAATGTAAATGAATGCGAACCTTTTGCACACATAACGGAAGTCCTTTCATTTATATGTATATATATCTTTTTCTCTTTTCCGCCTTTTGAGGAGTGAATATTCAATCACCATCGCACAATCGTATTATTTATAACAGAAGCTGCCTGTACAGAAAAAAAAGGGGCATATATTTTATTTTATTATTATTATTTTTTTTTCCCTTTTGAGTGATATGTTTTAAAAAATGTTACAAGAAAGAGACTTAGCGAGAGAACCATGCCCTGACAGAATTATAGAAGATATGGGTGGCGCTTTTGGCATGGGTTGCATAGGAGGGTACATATGGCATTTTTTAAAGGGCGCAAGAAATAGCCCCAAGGGGGATGTGTTAAGTGGTGCTTTGTACAGCGGGCGCATGAGGGCCCCAATTCTGGGAGGTAACTTTGCCGTGTGGGGAGGCACATTTAGTTGCTTCGATTGTACATTTCAATATATACGGAAAAAGGAAGACCACTGGAATGCCATAGGTAGTGGTTTTTTCACTGGTGGTGTTTTAGCCATGAGGGGTGGTTGGAGATCAGCATCGAGGAATGCAATCGTCGGTGGAGTCCTGCTAGCAATTATAGAAGTCGTTTCGCTTGTATTGACCCGTAAGACAACACCAACCCCTAGACAGCAATTTCAGCAACAGATGGAGTTGGAAAAAAAAATGGCATCCAAAAATAGCAAATAATGACCGCGTATGTTTATATGACCGTGAAATGTTATGATATTTGTTCTGTGCGTAGTGATATATCAGTTCCTATGTACAGGTTAATCTTTCCCTCAACACTACCGTTAACCAATATGTGTGTGTATAGTCTTATCAATTTTAATTAATAACTTGCGCATGTTACATGTATGTAGCGCATTTCAAAGGTGGAGCTTTTCTCTACTTTTTTTTTTTTTTTTTTTTTTAATTCTGTGCCTTCTCATACTTCATTCTTGTGGTGCATATGTCTCTAGCTTCTATGCAAAAGTTGCTCCACATGTGTATGTGAGTATGCCTCGGGTTAGTTCTTTTCCCCCCCCCGCTTGGCTGCTTCCCTCGCGTTGTCATTTTCCCAAAGCTGCATGTTTCAAAAATCTCAATTTTTGTTTTATTTTTAAGTGGAATTAATAACTATTCGTAATGTTGCGTTGGTACATGTGCATGGAGTTGCATTCAAGCGGCCCTTGCGCGATCGTTACGCCGCCACTGCGTGATCATGTATGATGCCGCTGTGCGCATTATTGCCCCCTATTTATTTATTTACGTACTTATGCTTTTTTTTTCTTTTTTCTTTTCTTTTTTTTTTTTTTTGTGTCTTCTGTAACACACGAATTTTTTAATATCCAAGCCTTCCAAAAAATGGGAGAATAAAAATTTGTTAAAAGGGTTTGGTTTTCCATTTCGGATGGCCATTTGGTGCTACCATTTCGTGTAGGCGCGATGCAGGACCCCCAATGGATCCGTCGCTCTCCGTTCAGCACGTTGCGCAATTTTAATCCACGGTGCTAAAAGAATAAGTTATTAAAAAATGGACTAAGAGTATTGGTTGAGAGTTGCTTCGAATTGGGTTGTGACATTTGACGTGTCTGTGTGTATTCCCCAACAATGTTTCCGACGCGCGGTACTTGGGGATATACAGTGCGGTGGTGTTAAAAATAGTTTCGGATAAGCCTTGCGATGGGTGCAAGGAGCAGGCGTATTTCCATACGCCTTGCGCGTGCGGTTCCCCTGGGATGAAATAAGAAAAAAAAAAAAAAAAAAGAGTGGGAAACTGCTTTTTTTTTTTTTTTTTTTTTTTTTTTAATAGGCGCGGAAATAATTTACAAAATTGATACTATTTTATGCTACACTCCGTTGATATTTGCTCACACGGAGTTGGAGCGCCTACCTGATAGGATAAATATGTGCACAGCTAACAACCCCCTTGTGTGAAACAGCACAGGCACACAGTTGGGGGAAGGAGACATTTCATCGTAGTGGACTGGTTCATCCAGACAAGGTGTACTTAAAATGTGCAGCTTGTTGGAGGTTCTTTCCCCCCCAATAGATGTATAGCACCACTTGTACCGAATAAACGTAGGTTAATAATGTCACAGAAAAGTGCTCTGCTATAATGTCAACGGTGTTATTGTGCATAAGGAAAGGGGGAAGGTGTTCTACACTGGGAATTTGCCTTCCTAAAAGTTCAGAAATCTGGCCCTCGAGATAAAACCTCCTTACATGTGGGGCGCAGCAAAATGGTGTGCTCCATTTGAGATGTAAAGGAGTTTTTCACATCGCACAAGGGAGGATAGGGTTCCACGATATTTAAATCAACCAAGGTTTTTAAAGCCATAAAATGTCTCTTCTGTCCTAAATCATCCAACCATCTATGACAAAATGGCAAGGTATCAAAATTATCGTTAATAACTTTTAATAGTGTTTTTGCAGAATTTAATCTAATGGGTACAAATTGTTTATCTGGATTTCTCATGTAATGGGAGCATTCATTGCCATGTGTAACATAGCCCTTTCCAGTGGATGCAAAAGTTTCAATTGCAAATAATTCTCCCTCTTCCATTATTTCATTTTCTTCTTTCTGTTTTACAATGGGAACACATTTCCCCCCATGAATAATATACTTATTAATGGAATGCCCTCTGAGATTTGAAATGGCTTTTATAGGATAAATTTTTTTGTTTAATTCTATTTCGTATGATTCGATAGCTTCTTGGATAGCTTCTCCTATGTCACACATTCTGGCGTCAATTCCTGCTTCTCTAATGCCTGTGTTGGTTCCATCTTGCGTAGCCTTAATAAGGTTATCGTACTTTTCGTTAAAAGCAATGGTAAAAGCACAGTCGATTATGTACCCATTAACATGTACTCCGAAATCCAACTTACATACATCATCATATTTTAGAACCGTTTCGTCTCCATAATTTGGAGTGTAATGAGCTGCACAATGGTTTAATGAACAGCCCGTTGGAAACCCCCAACCACAATTTAACTTATGTGATAAAATCAACTCCTTTGTTTTTTTCTCTGTCTCCTTTACTATGTCTATCATTTTTCTTCCCGGTTGGACATACGCCTGTATGTATTTCCTAACTTGCCTATGACATTCCGCAGCTTTTCTTAAATCTTCATAATAATCCAAACTTATCTTTTCTAGTTCTTTTTTTTCTTGCAGTGTTTTTCCACTAAGGACATGTTTATAATTTTGAATTTCTCCAATTGGGTAATCCTTCCCTTGGTAAACCATTTCGATTGGTACCGTTGGCGGATTCGTTTGTATGCTCATTTCTACTTGGGGCCAATTTTTTAGTAATCTTATGTGGCTATTATTTTGCTCCTCCATTAGGTGTTCTTTCAGGGTGATGTTTTTTTTTATTACTTCAATTTCGAATTCGTCAAAGTCTATTTTGTTTTTCTCTTCCGTCGGTACCTGTTCTGCTTCGTCTTCTCCTGCGCATTGGCCATTTGGAGCGGGTTCCTTTTCGTTTACTTGGCTTTTGAATTCGTTCAGAATGAGATCTAGCTTGTCCACCTTCTTCTTGCTCTTCTTCGCGGGAGTCTTCCCGCCGTTTCCATTGCTCTTGTTGGCTTTGTTGTTGATGCTCGCTTTGTTTGGAGCCGCCTTGTTGGCTGTTTCCTTGTACACCGCCTGCACATCGGCGCACTCCCTCTTTTCGTTCTCGTTCTGGGTTGTCGTTTTATTCCCTTCGCTGGGGACACCGCTACCTTTCCCACCCTTACTCTTCTCATTGTTCTGCGTAGGCTTCTTCTTCGCGCTGGTGGTGGTGCCCTTCGCCCCACCCTTGTTACTCTTGTTCATCTTGATTGGAGCACTTCTTGGAGGGATCTTCTGTTTGGATGAGCATACGGTTATGCCCGATTGATTAGCACGCGTATGGTTGTGGTATGCCACACGCGCGGGGGAAGGGGAATCGTCCCTCTGTTTATGATTCTTCCCGTTAGAGATATTTCACTTGTTCTTTTTTTTTTTCTTTTTTTTCTTTTTGCCCTTCTGCACAATTTCAAAATTTTGGGGGGGTGAAAAAGGAACCACTTTGCCTGCACGCTGCTCTGTTGGATATTTCTGTTGCGCACGTTTTTGGCTACTTGGCAGAACGGCTCAGTGGGGCCGATGTTTTCCGGGTGGCACACTGCTAAATAAACAAACAAATAATAGCATAAAATAAATAAAAATACATAAAAAGATACATATACATGTACATAAAATACGCGTGCATACTTGTGATGTACTTCGCTGTGGTCGGCGTCGGAAAGTATGCATTGTGGGAAGTATTTCCAATTTTTTTTTTTTTTTTTTTTTTTTTTACTTTTCCGACTCCCCTCCTGCGCGCATAACCATATATAACATACAGAATATACTTCTACATCTGACGCACATGCGCTTCTGCCCCTGGGCGCCTTAGTTTGCTACTTTTTTTTTTTTTTTTTTTTTTTTTTTTTTTTTTTTCGCATCATTTGTTCTTTCCACCTCGAGATTGGCAACTTGCGCGAAGGCATCCTGTATACAATAAGAATACCAAAAATACGAACAAACTTGGAATTTTTTTTTTTTTTTTTTTTTTTTCTTTTTTTCCTTATTATCCCACTGTTTGTTTGCGTTTCATTTTTTCATAGCGCATCTTTAACGATATTATCTGCCAACCTTTCATTTGTAATTTCCATTTGTTTGGGTTTTACAAGAATACGTACCAAGTACGCGCGCTATACATGCGTTGTACGGTACGTGTTTTCCTGGCTGCACGTTGCGTAGATGCGCTTTGTTTTTACAAAGTTATCAGCGCACCAACATTATCAATTTTTTTTTTTTTTTTTTTTTGTGCGCCCTGGAGATGGTTGGTTATGTGACCATTCCATCTGCGGAGTGTCTCAATTTGCATAATAATTGTGCAACTATACAGTGTATTGAGCGTTTGCCTGAGTTGTTCTGTTCGCGGGTGTGACAATCTCTGCATTCCCCAAGGGGGGAGGAAGCACAACCTATTTGGAGAAGAAAGAAAAATAAGAACAAAGAAGAAAAGAAAATTTCACAAGTGGCATAGAAAATATACTTCTATCACAACGCATCAACGAAGAAAAACACCCTTGCCTTATATGCGTATGTTATTTGCTACCTACCGTAGTGTTCACCCTTAACATTCGTTTGTCAGTTTGTTTTTCCCGTTTGCCTACCTGTTTGTTTATCAGTTTGTCAGTTTATCAGTCCGTTTGCTTGTTTGTCAGCTCATTGTCTAGCTCGTTTTCCATTTTGTGCACCCCTCGCTTGTTGCGAAAGTTTACACATAGCCCAAGTGGTGCATTGAAAATTTTTATTTTTCAACGTCATGTAAATTTGGTTGAAGGGAACATACCGTCACATATACATGCACATTTTTTTGTGTGCACCAAGTTTAAAAAAAAAATCCTTTTGTGAATTTTAAGAAAAAATGAAAACCCGAGCGGAGAGAACAAAACTTTTGTGGTGCGAAGAAATAATAAGCCACATCAGGTCAGGGAAAGGACCCAATTGTAAAGAGAAAATTACTTGTACAGACAGATCCAATGAAGAGGAAGAATTCTTACAAAGAAGAAGAAGAAGAAGTAAACGGGATTTTGTACATTTCGAACGTAATTGTGTTAAGCATATTTATAAGAATTGCTACTTCCTGCAGAAATTCCTTCGTTATAAAGCGCATCCTGGGAGACTTAAAAGATGTAATAAACATGATACCTTAACCAAAATTCCACATGTAACAAATGGAGAAAGCGGGCATGCTGTAGATGGGAAGGAATCGGAGCATGTCCTGAACACGGAATGGGAGGGAAGTACCATGCGCAATACTACCCTGAAGCATGAACTGCAGAGAAAAGCATCCAGGGGAGTTCATACAGCAGCGCATAAATACACAACAGATTTAATGTTAACGCAGACCATCATCCTAAGTCTGTTCGAACCTTCGTTGTTAAAAATTTCGTTAAAGTATTTTAACCTCCTGACCGCGTCGATAGTGAATCAGATATTTCAGGAGGCGCTACACATGGCAAGTTACAACTATTTGGAAGGGGGGGAGCAGAATGAAAGCGGAAACACAGAGCGTGTACTTACTCTTAATGTATCCACAAGAAAGAGAGCGACGACAGTTGACGGAGGTGACAGCGAAAGGAGAAAAAAAAAACAACACAGGAAAGAGAAGCGCATCGGTTCGTTGAATGAAGAGGAGAGTGACACTCTTCCCGTTCTGCATATTTACAACCTCATCAAAAAGTATAACATAAATATCGAATTTTATTTTTGCATGATATGCATGAATAGCATACTCTTTAGCAAGGATTCATTTTTTAAAAGTGCTTTAGATTATTTTTTTAAGGAGGTATTTCCTAAATCTTCTCACTGTTATGGATACTTCGATAGGATCGTATCGAGGTACTTGAAGGAGCAGGATTCCACATTGGTCAAGAGAATAGATGTGAATCACGTGGAGGGCATTTCGAGGAGCCCTATTAAATGCCCTTCATTTAGCACTTCTACCCATTACTGCTTGCAAATGTTGCTCCTTTTTTGCCACCTGAGTTTGGAGAAGACTTTGGATACAGCGTACCTGAATCTGTTGCCTGCAATTTTAAAGTGCAAACGGAGAAATCCTTTTTTTGAAGACTTAATATATCTGATTTATATGCACTATCATGAAATTGGGAGAGCTATCTTTGTAGAGGAAATAATAACCAACCATACACATAACCGTGAAGTTATTCACGACATATCGCGTGATATACGACATGTCTTGCTAAAGCACCGATACAACGTGCAAAATCTGGATTACCTGCACGTGGAGAAATTCCGAATCAACAGAGATGAGAATGCTTGTGTCAAATTTTATGTGGACATCGAATCAGTGATATATCCCTCCTTTTGTATCAAAGGGAGAGAATTCAAAACGATCAAGACAGAGGGAACAACCAAGTTTGTTCTGACAAGTAGGCTGAAGAGCATAATCGAAATGATGGTGACAAACATCTATGACAACAGAGCAACCATCCTGATAGGAAGTCAAGGTTCTGGAAAAACTTCCCTAATTAATTATATACATGAAAAAATATTTGAAAATGAAAAGGAAAAGAAAGGAAATGTTATAAGTTTATACTTAGATGATGTGGTAGATTCTAAATCCATTTTAGGTATTTGGGAAAGCAATGAAAAACGCTTTGAATTTAAGTTTGGTGTATTGGCCAAGGCTATGATGAGTGGAAAATGGATCGTGTTTGAGAATATCAATAATATTTCCAGCAGTGTAGTGGAGAAGTTGTGCGAGCTCACTAGCAAAGGGCACATTTATTTGTCGGAGAAGGGAGAGCACATTTACCCCCACAAGGACTTCCGTCTGTTCGCGACCATCACGGTGGGGGATACTGCTGGTCGTGTTGATCGTGTTGACGGTGTTGATCGTGTTGACGGTGTTGATCGTGTTGACGGTGTTGATCGTGTTGATCGAGTTGATCCCGTTGATCGAGTTGATCGAGTTGATCGAGTTGATAACGTTGATCCTGTTGACATTGTGAAGGACAGCGCGAAGGACCGCGCGAAGGGTCAACTGAGCGAGCTTGTCCGACTGAACCATCGTCCAGGCCACCTGAGTAGCCTGTTCAACAAGTGGCACAGTATACACATCGGAAGCTACAGCAAGGAGGAAATAGAAGAAATTATGCGGAAAAAATTGAAACACGGAGTGAACGAAAATTACAGGAGAGTAATTTTTCGGGGTTACAACTCCATGAAGATGCTTCTAGAGAAGTACCCCTTGTTCAGAAGCATTAACCTGCACGACTTGGTAAAAATTATCAAACGGGTTAAGAAAAGAAAAATCTTTATGTACGACAATGAGAAAACCAGAGCCATATTATTCCAAACATGCAAGTCCATCCTCACGTCACATATCCCGAATGCCACTTTGAGATCCCACTTCCAAAAAAAACTTCTCAAAATATTCGATCTACAAGAAAAAACTGTCACCAAGTGGTTACAATTAGACACTCTTAATGATTTCATGGAGCATTTTAACGAAACCTTAGGAAAGGAAAAGAGGAAAATTTCTCTTCAGTGTGAGAAAATTACGAATGACTCCTTCCTCCTGACATCCGTGCATAAATCCATTTTATACGAAATTATCGAGGGGGTCCACAATAGGGAAAGTATCCTACTGATAGGGGACACTGGTGTTGGTAAAACAGCACTGGTGGATTATGTTGCGAAACTTTTCAGGAAGAAATTACTGGTTTTTGTCTTCAGCGAACAGTCTGAAGCATCAGATCTTGTAGGGAATTACTACCCATTCAATATAAGCGTAAAGACGAATGAATTGTTCGAAGAATTAAAAAGTTTGAATGCCCAAGTTGGTAGACACTTGTGTCATAAGGAGTTAGACGTTCTTTATCTCAAACTGAAAATCCTTTTAAGTGAGAAGAAATTTATTACCTTTTTAAATACTTGCCACAACTTTGCCAAGTGCTTGGTTGAGAAATTTGAAAATGACACAAGCATTTTTGATATGGGCCTTGTGAAGAAGTACAGAATATTTCAGCACGACTGTGACGATGTAATCCATTTTTGGAGTTCCGGTGGGGAGAAAAGTGGACAAGCAGGTGGTGCACGTAATCGGGATGGTAACAAGATTCCAGCTTTGAAGCTCCAATTAGATAAACTTTTTCGAACGGAGGGACAACATAATGGAGACATTACTCGAAACAATTCGTGCGAAGCACCCCCAGAGGAACAACATGAGGAAGAAGAGTGCAACCTAAACGCGAATGAGTTGATTTTCAAGTTCCATGATGGCATCCTCATAGACTGTATTAGGAATGGCTACTGGTTACTATTGGACGAAATAAACCTAGCACAGACGGAAATTTTGCAACGGTTGCAGGGGTTACTTGACTTGTCGAACAAACACTTCGATGTGGTGGAGAAAGGAAATGAGCAAATAAAAATTCATCCTAACTTTCGTCTCTTCGCGTGTATGAACCCTCCAATCATCCCGAATTTGAAAAAGGGAAAAGGTAACATGGATGAAGAAGCCAAGAAGAAGGCGAACAACGGAAAGGATAACACCCTCCAGCAGAGTGACCATGTCGACGCGGACGAGGTGGACGAAGAGGAACACCACATCGACCTATATAACAGTTCTGTATCATCCGGTAAGAAGGAACTACCTCCCATTTTACGGAACAAGTTTACAGAAATCTTCGTGGACGAAATATTACAGTTCGACGATGTCCAAATGTTAGTGAAACACTTACTTAGGGAGGTCACTTCTGATGGAGACTTGATAAAAAATATCACCAACTGTTATCTCCAAATAAAGAAGGAGAGTTTGAAAAATATGAACATTGCACAAAAAAAGCCCGTTTTTTTTTCCACTCGAAATTTAGTAAGGGCAATACAACATGCAATCTACGTACACAAGAGAAAATTCAACCCCTTGCCGCTACATGTAGCTGTTAGAAATGGATTCGTATGTAACTTCTTAAGCTCCGTCAGTGTGGATAACGAGAAACTGATGGATCATATTTTTAATAAACATTTGAAATGTAGCCAATGGAAGAGTGCGGAAGAAAAGGGCGGTCGCTGCAATGAAAAAAGCATGGAAATTGAAAAAAACGGTATCATAAATTATGGCTTGTTAGAGAGCTATTATGAGTATAGACATTTCGATACCAAGACGGGAATCTGCAAAGAGAAAAATGACCTCTCCTGCTTTGTAAAAAATTGGAACGGTGCAAAAAGGGAAGAAGTAAAAAGGGAAGAAGCACAAAGAGACGGCCAAAAAAATTCCCATGAAGAAGACAACCAAAGGAGTGACCATGTGGACAAGTACGCATGTGTAGAAAATAGCTGGATCCTGTGTGGAAAGGAAGAAATAAATCTCGTAAAAATTCTGTCCAATTTTATAATTACGAAAAATGTGAAGGAAAATATCAGAAAGTTGGCACTCTGTTTGAGTGGTTCGAAAACGCCTATTTTATTGGAAGGAAATACCTCTGTTGGAAAAACCTCCTTGGTAAAATTCTTTGCAGATATAACAGGTCATAAATTTGTAAGGATAAATAATCACATGAACACAGATATAAATGAGTACTTTGGACAATTTGTTAATGATCCAAGTACTGGAAATTTAATTTTTGAAGAAGGTGTTTTTGTGAAAGCAGTACGAAATGGGTATTGGGTTGTTCTAGATGAACTGAACTTGGCACCATCAGAAGTTTTAGAATCCTTGAACAGAATTTTAGATGACAATAAGGAGTTATACATCCCTGAATTGAAAAGATATGTTAAGGCACATAAAGACTTCATGCTTTTTGCCACTCAAAATCCAGCCAATAATAATAACTACCTTGGAAGGAAAGAATTATCAAAAGCCTTTAGGAGCAGATTTATAGAATTCTACATCAACGATTTTGAAGAAAGTGAATTGGAAATTATTTTACACAGACGATGTGCCATATCTCCAAGTATCGCCAAAAAAATGATACGTGTCTTTTCTCAATTGAAAATTGTTAAATCCAATTACAACTACTTCAATGATAATTTAATGACTCTCCGTGATTTAATAAAATGGGGAAACAGATGTCCAAGGAGCAATGCCGATGCCTGTTTACAGGGTTACTACATCATTGCGGAGAAACTCAGGAATGAGAAGGATCAACAGACTGTCAAAACTATTTTGTGTCAAAACTTCCTACCAAAAGGGGAGGAATTAATCGTGCCGTATGGGGATGATCAAGATGTGCTACTTTTGAAAGAAAATTTTTGGAGGAAAATTTCACATTTGGGTAAATCCACACCGGTGCATGCGAGCAACGTCAATACGGGGGAGAAGGTACACCCCCCTGAGGAAAGCACTTCCAATTTTTCACACGACGATGTTGGAAGAATGCAATATCTGAAGAATATGTACTTGGGAAAAAGCACGAGCAGAATTTTATGCCTTCTACTAAAATGCTTGAAATATAAGGAATCCGCCCTGCTGATCGGAGAAACGGGGTGTGGAAAAACCACATGCTGCGAGTTGCTAAGTTTTGTGAGAAATAAGAAATTAAACATTTTAAATTGTAACGAAAGCACAGATGTATACGATATTATAGGTAGCTTAAAATTAGTTAGAAATAAAAAAGAAAATTTTGAAAAAGTAAAAAAGAACTGTATCGAATTGTACAATGAAATATTGAGTCAGTATGAGGATACATTTGCAGCGAACTATTTAAGTGGTATAATACACGATCAAATTAGGGAGATAAAGAAGGAAGACTTGTTAATATTTACATTATATCTACAGAAGAGGTACACCCTGAGTGAGTCTATAAAAAGTAAACTTCTCAAACTGGAAAAATCCATAAACAATTTAAAGTCCATTTTTACCTGGTTTGATGGAATTCTCGTTTCTTCTTTAAAAAAAGGAGATATTTTTCTCATGGATGAAATTTCGCTAGTCGAATCGGCTGTAATAGAAAGGTTAAACTCCGTGTTGGAATACGAAAGAACTTTATTATTAACAGAAAAAGGGGGGAAGGATATCCAAAATGTGAAGGCGCACGATGAGTTTTTCTTTATAGGAACCATGAATCCAAGTGGTGATTTTGGAAAAAAGGAAATCTCACAAACATTGAAAAATAGGTTCACAGAAATTTTTGTGCCACCCTTTGCTTACGATTCGGAGGATTACTACTTCCTAATCCTCAAGCAGATGAAGTTTACGAAAGTGAAGAAAATCAAATGTGGGATAGCTGACTGTCTGCGTAGACTCTTTCATCAAATTGCACAAAATAAATCCTCTACAAATGATATCATCCTATCGGTAAGAGATACCATCAAGTGGATCTCCTTCATGAATGTGTACCTAACTAAATGGAAGGAGAGATATCTCAGGAGGGGGATCCAGCCAAAGAAGAGTGCACTCAAACGGTGCATTGTGAGAAGTTTCTTCCACAGCGGTTTCCTTATACTAATAGACGGAAAAGAGGATGCCAAAACCAAAGTGATTTTGAAACAACTACTGCACAGGAGCCTGCTAGAATTGGTTTCCTCCATTAACTGTAACATGGCTAAAAAGGGAACACAGGAAAATAGACAATTAGCTCCGGTAGATGCTCTTTTCAACCAAACATACCATTTTAAGTTTAAAAGGAAGTACCTTCAGGTGAACGACTTTCGAATAAAATTTACGAGAAAGCTTATCACTCCATTTGATCACTTGGTAGATAATTTTCAATTTGTTTTTGACACGCCAAACATTAAAAAGAATTTATTTAAAATTGTGAGAGCAATGCAACTGGATAACTCTATCCTACTGGAGGGCTCTCCTGGGGTTGGAAAAACGTGCATAATTAATATGTTGGCAAAATTAACAAATAATAAATTGATTCGGATTAACCTATCTGAGTGCACCGACATTTATGATTTGATAGGATCCTACTTTCCCAGGAAGGATGAAAAAAGAAAAGGTTCCAAACATGGGATCCAAGTTAAGAGAAACAACCCCGTTTTGAATAACGAAGTGAAGGAAGAAGGGGAAGAGCGAACATCTGATGGAGGCAAAATTGAAGAGTGTGACAAGTCCCCTTTCCAATACATTTGGAAAGACGGAAAACTCATCGAGTGCATGAAGAAAGGCTATTGGATCCTTGTTGATGAAATAAATTTAGCAAATCAACAAACATTGGAAGGAATAAACTCCATTTTAGATCACAGGAAAGACATATTTATCCCCGAAACGAACGAAACGGTTAAGAGCCATCCGAATTTTCGATTGTTCTGTTGTCAAAATCCATACAGCGAAGGTGGAGGAAGGAAGGGCCTCCCTAAATCCTTCTTGAACAGATTTTCCAAAATATATTTTGAAGAACTTAATGAGGAAGACTACCTCTGCATTGTACAAAGACTCTATGGTAGCTATATCCCGAAGGAAGACATACAAAATATTATAACCGTAGCCTTTGTGATGAAAAAAATAAATCCACTCCTTAGGAACAGCGAGTGTTGGGTGTGGAACCTCAGGGATATTTTGCGAATTTGCAAATTTTTACAGTCGAACGGAAGAGGAACCGGTTTTGTCCCTATCTGCGATATGCTAATCTGTAGCAGGCTCACTTGCGCCGAGGATAGAGAAATCGTGCGCTCCGTTATAGCCAACGTGTACAGTGTCGGAGAAACTAGCAGGGAAGAGTTTTTAAAAAGCCTCTGCGAAGCAACATCCAGGGAGAACCTGCTTGCCCTTGTGAGAAACAACGAGGTGAAGCATTTGAACGCCTTTTACACAAATTTGTATTACCACGAGGCGAATCTTTGCGCAGCACATGAATGGAGAAATAAAACAGGCCCAGGAAAAATGGGAATGATACCAAGTCAAATTCAGCCATCCACCTTTCTGCTATCGAAAGACGAAAAAATTTACTATGCATGCGAAGCGGCGATAAGATTGAGTATTCCCATTCTGTTAGTTGGAAAAAATAATTCCGGAAAATCAACCTTCGTTAACCAATTGGCACACACATTTGAGAAGAAGCTATTCGAATTCTCGCTGACGAATGATATGGACACCTTCGACCTATTTGGTTGCTACGAACACAACAGTAGAGACAATGTAATAAAAAAAGTGGAAAGAAAAATGCACAATTTGAATAAACTCCTTTTAAGAACCATTTTGAAGAAAAAAAATTTAAAAAAATTTTACCACTCGTATTTTAACAAAGGGGAATTCCGACGTAGAATTAAACGAAAGAAAATAAAAATCATGGTGAGGTTAAATAATTTGTCAAAGGAATTCCTTAATGCGTTGAGAAAGGGTGATGTATCTGATAAGGATGCCTTGTCTGTTGAGAGGAACTACGTGCATTTTGTGCAAACCTGTATGGAGGTCACGATGATAATGCAGAATAAGTGCAGGAGAAGAAGAAACCGAATTGAAAAAGCCCTGCTAGATATAAGGCACGTTTTTGAAACCATTAGGAAAAACCATATTAACGAAAATGTATATATCTATAATGAAGGGAATTTTATTAAAGCCATCAGGAAGGGTCATTGGGTTCTTGTTAAGCATGTGCACCTTTCGACCCCCTCCCTCCTGGACAGATTAAATAGTCTATTTGAAGAAAACGGATACATGCTTTTACACGAATTCGGAAAGAAGAAAAAAATCAAGCCACACAGAAATTTCCAGATCTTCTTAACCTTAAATTCTGAAGAACATTACAAAATTAGTAAAGCGTTACGAAACCGTTGTTTTGAGATTCACTTTGGAGGGCCTTCTTGTGAGTATGTCGGGAATGCCGTAAATTTGTATGATCAATCTGGGAATAGTGTCTTTGCCAGAGATGATCTATCGTCCTTCTTCCGAAGAACTGGTACGGTTGAAGAGAGTAATGAGGAGGCACGATCCATACGTGCCTCTAGCGTCGAAACTTCCAATTTTGAGGGGAGCAATGCGCAAGATGAGCAGAGTCGCACCGCTGATCGCAGCTTCGTCATGCGTGTGGCGAACATTTGCTTTAGCGAGGTGAAAGGTTTTGATGCACAGGGGAACGATGCACCGGTGAAGGATGCACAGGTGAAGGCAGAAGAAGAGGAATATTTGAACCTCGTCAGGAAGGGAAACGTGCTCCACTACTTGATGCAGGCCTTTTTGAAGAAGATTCAGAAGGAGGTGGGAGATTCAAGTTGGGGCGTCGACATGAACCCCACATATTCATCTGCATACAGACGTGGAGAAAATATGAAGGCCGAAATGGTAGCTCTCTTCTTCAACCGGGGAGATGTAAAAACGAACTGCACCAAAATGATGGATTACGTAAACTACTGTTATGAGCGTTTCTTAAGCTTAAAAGGAGTGAGACCCACCACAGACATTATACATTTGTGCGTAGCCATATCTATGACGGTGTACCTGATGGAGAGAATGATAGATGAAGAAAAAGTGATAGAAATAAGGAAAAAGATCGCCCACATGGAGCAGGAAAATTGGAAGAGAAAAAACATGAAGTGGAATAAAAATTTTAAAATCCATCTAAACGCATTGCTAAATTATAAATTCGAAAATAATTTTTACCATGTAGATAATTACATTATGTATATGTGTAGCCACTTTTTACGGGTTAGAAAAAATCGAGCAGATGGAGAAAAAGTTGTTTCTCTTTTTAAAAAATGGACAGATATGTTTTCAAATTCATTTGTAAATTTTTACTCTCAAATATATTCCAAGCTGAATGAAAAAACGCAATTATTTTTTTTCCCATTTTTTGAATGTCTTCATAAATGCGTACTACGAACGGTACTTAACATCAGAAATGGGATCCGTCATTTTGTAAAAAGTGAGAACCTTCAGGAGGGGCTTATACGAAGAATAAATTGTTCGAACAAATTATCTCACAGGGTGAAGAGTAGGCATTTCATTTACCTTTATTTCTATTGCTTTATTAATTATGTTAATACTTATTATAGAAGTTATCGGAAGGAAAGGAAGAGAGGCCCCTTCGCCAGCGACGCAGGAGCATATCCCCCAGTTTACATAGCCAAAGAGATTGCTTTGATTAACTCGATGAGCAACCTTAAATTGAACAAGCTTTTTTGTTACTCTGTGTATTGCTTCTTGGAGAATTTTTCTTCAAATGACCTCCTATACAGACATTATCATCTTCTAAACATTAAAAATAAGATAATCCTTAGGGGTAAAATTGAAGAGGCAGATCATATGGTAAAATACTTAGATTTTGTTACGGACAAAGTTATAAGAGGAAAGATGCACTACTTTGGTGTTATGCGCGATTGTGTGTTTGGATTGATTGGCGAAGAGTGTAAGGAAGATTTAGTGGCCGCTACAAAGGCTTCACTTAGACCACTTACCGCCGCAAGGAAATACCTCCTCATCAAGGAAGACCCCAAGTTTACGAAATTGAAGTATCTGTTTGAGGCGTTTCTGAAGTGGAACTTGAGCTACCAGTACTTTGAAAGTTACAACCACTTTGGAAAATCCCAACATATTGCAAATTGTCAACTTCCTTCCGAATGTGGCACCACTACCAAATCGATAACGAAGGCAGAGTCCCGCCTCTGGCGACTAACGAACAAGTTTCTAATGCATGTAGAGGAGATACTCTTCCAACTGGCTAAGTATGGATTAACCTCCCAAGAGGATGAAGACGCTTTCATTTATTACCTCTTCCTATACGTATTCACTTTTGACAACCTATGCCACTTAAGGAGTGATTCTGTGTACTTGAAAATTATCTTCCTGATTGATGCTGTGAAGTATGCATTTAGGTGGGACAAATACTTCAAGCAGAATTGGAGGTCGATGAAATTTTTGCAAAAGGTCAAAAGGATAGCTGATCGGAGCAAATTGCATGCCCCTTTTGGAGACATTCAAATAGGTAGCTACTTTGACCAAAGTGAGAACTCCTCGTTGAACGACTTTAACCGAATGAAGGAAAAAATGAGATGGTGGAGAAAATCCGACAACCAAGAACAGATGATTATGGTTACCCCCTCGATTGACTACTTCTCCAACCGGTGGATAAAAAACGTATTCGAAGTTGTTAATAATATATATATAAGTCACTTTGTAAAGTCGGTGAATCTGGGAAGATATTATTACGCCATGCTGCATCACTCCGTCAATGGTGGAGAAGAGGGTAGGAGAATAAATCCATTGTATAGCTTTAATTTTAAGGGGGAAGAGGGCAAAAGCGTAGACGAGGATGTAGAAAATCTTCTCATACAAACAAAGTCCTTCTCGTATGCTTTAAAAGTTTTACAAAATGATGAGCCCAAGGTAAGAAATGTTGAGAAATTAATTATGGACAGTTTGTCTACCAAAAGGGATGTGATATCTTTGGATGGAGGTATATCGACGGAGAGACTCCACCCGATGGATGAATATCAGAATGAAGAAGGTAGCGAACAGGATGGAGTTAGGGATCTCTCACGAAATGAAGACAACTCAGATGGAAAAGGAAACCAACTGTTATTTCACTATCAGTTTATAATTTTTAACATAGACTTGAAGTACTTACATAACGCATTTGTTTACTTTTTAAACACGTACATGTGGTTGAAGTGGGAGCAACTGTACGACCAAGTGGAAGGTGCACCAAAAGAAACTGTGAAGGCTATACGCTCAAGGGAAATTCACCACAAGAGGACCAGAATCGATATCATAGAGCGCGTAAAAGAGAACATAAAACAAATGTACAATTATCTACGAGGAATGGAAAAAACCATATTTTTGCAGGAAGAAAAAATCGAGGTGTTGACCTTGCTGAAGGAGAAGTATGGAAGACTGGAATGGGCCCAAGAGCAGGGACGAGAAAACGACGAGAAAGATGCTGCAATGAATATGTCCAGAAATGAAATGTCCAATGGGAAATATCCACCCTTCGAGCTACAGATGATCTTCTCCATCATAGAGGAATTGCTCAACATTCTTTACTGCTTTTTAATGAATGTGTATTTGGTGAGGGACAAAAGTTATGATTACGCAAAGGAAGATGTTAATCGCGTTCAATTTGGCTACAACGATGATGAGACGAATTATTCACGTGGCTTCGTTAGAGAAGGGTGGGGTGCATACCAGGGAGAGTTTCAACCAAATATTACATATGTTCATAACCCAGTTCTGTCCACCCGCTGGAGTGGTAATAACATAATTGGACCTATCACCGGTGCTGGAAAGGGATCACTTCTAATGAGATATCCTCACTTTGACGCTACCCTGGATGAAATGAAAGGAAACTACTTAACTTACGAAGGGTACACGATATTTAAAGACATCTACGTTAACAAATGCTTCGACGAGACAAGCACATTCCGACTTTATCCATACGTGTCTTCATCTTTGGTGAACAGAACTGTGATATTTGATTCAGTTGTGAGCGTATATCAGGAACTTAGAAGGAAGAAGGTTACTCTGCTTTATTTAAACATGAGCAATGTTATATTTCGGAGCTTGAAAAGGAGTTATCAAGACTATGTGGAAAGGGTTGCACCTGACGTGATCGTACCACCCAGAGCGGCGATGTCAACTGATGTCTTTCCCGGAGAAAAAATCTCTTCGGCTAGCGAAAGATTACTGAATAGCAGAGGGCAAAGTAGCACGCGTTACTATTTCGCGTTCCACGCAATGACCATACTCCTTAACATCCTAAACAGTGAAGCGTTAAAAGGGGAGGAAGCGAAGAGGGACAGATTGCTAATGCATGTTCTAGAAATTTTCCGATTTATTATAGATGGAAGAGGGGAAGAGACATCACCCGAAATGTTACTACATTTGTTGGAGATACATATGTGTATACGCAGTTTGAGAGAAAAAATTCGTAGTATTGAAAGAATCCAAAAGTATGTCTTTGCAATGCTTTTTATTCTGTTTAGATTTATTTTAAGAAATCTGCACAAGCACAATGGAGGAGGTGAAAAGGGATTTCCACGAAACGCTAGCAAAGTGATGCTCAGTTCACATGATTCTCCTTCCCGAGATATCCTACAGCAGGGGCATCCCTCAACGGGTGATTGCTTGGGTGGATTATCTACCATAGGGCACTCAGAAAAATGCCTATACGAAGGAAACGCAACATGTGAACATATTAAAGGGATAAAGGATGAACTAACTGAAAACCGTGAAGAATTGTACAGATGGATGCAGTACCTCCTAGGGAAGACGAACAAGGATGTGCAACAAATGTTGTATCTGCTTTTTCCGGATCATCTCATCGCAGTAGATTTGACGGAGAAGTATCAAGAGGAAGAGTTCCTTTTCTCCCTGGGTTGTCTCTACATTTCGCATTACTTTTTAAATGTCATTTGCTGCCAAGTGAGAAAAAAAATGAAGGACCTTCTCAAACAGATGGAAGTGAAAAATTACCTGAACAAATCAGTTGCATCGTTAAAGGAAGAAATTTACATGGGAGGTCAACACAACATGTATACGGAGAAAGTGAATCCATTTGCGCAGGTGTCTTACGGAGATTTCATCAAAATGAGGAGGAAGAAACAGTTGAAGGAGTATATAAAAAATATGAAAACGAATTTGCCGCTACTACCGAATCTTTTACAGAATATAAAAAAAGGAAATAAGAAAAAATTGAAATCTCTTTTATCCAGATGTGAAAAGAATAACAACCCATGTGGGTACTTCATCACGGAATACATAAGTAAAAATAGCTCGAAGAATATGCACACATTGTACTTAGAATTAAAAAATGAGCACAAGGAATTTATAAAGAATTTGCTACCCCTGGAAAGTATAGAAAATAATATTCTATTCGGTTTGATCAATTCGAACGATTTTATTAACCCTTCGATTATAAACACATGCCTCAACTTTGCGCACCACGTAAGGAACAAGTATAGTTTGGTATCAAAGTTTGCGCAGGCCATCACACATTCGCTAAGTGTGCTCATACATGCGGTGCATGAGGTGAATTTCTCTATACTGCGAAGTAAGCAAAGAGGGGATAGTGGAAAAATGGAGAGAAGAACAACAATCCCGCGGGGCATTATTCAACTTGATCGAGTAGTAAACAAGAGGAATGATTTATACAGCTGTATTAAATTCCCGCTGAATTTTAACAAAATTTTAAAACTAAAAAAGAATTCCTATGATGGCCAAATTCACGACCTAGAGTATCTGCTTTTCATCACGAAGATATTAAAAAAAACGAAGAATATTTCAACCCAGTTTGATGTGGCATCCCTACTCCCTCTGCTAAAACGAATGTGTAGACAAGTTGTAATTTTTAATGAGAAGGATGAAACTGACAACATGAATGACTTCCTCAAAATCGATCAGTTTAAGAGTAGGACCGCCAAGGAGATGCACGAGAGTTTGATCGACAGGGAATTTATTGAGAAGAACATCGAGAAGGAGTTGGACAATGTATTTTACTCGCAGGAATACTTTTCAACTCAGGCGGGGGGCACATCTGTTGAACATGGTACCAGACGCTTTGCAGGGGAGGATAGCAATGAAGACGACATGGAACAGGAGCATATCGATGAGACGAATGGAGAACGTGACCAACGCGATTCCAACGAAAGCGATTCCAACGAAAGCGATTCCAAACAAGTAGAAACGGAAAAGCCAAATGAACCGCTCTTTAACAAAATTGTTTACAAGATGGCAAAGTTATTCAAGGAGGGCAAATGCAAGAACCAGAAGAAAATCCCCCCAAGTGAAATTGAAAGAACAAAAAAAAGCATAAGGCACACGCTGGATATGCTCATAAGACTGAATTCTGGAGAGGATTTCATTCCGAAGGATACAAACTGTGGGGAAAAAAAGAAAATTAGCTTCCTCACCTCCACAAATGGGGGGGAAAAACAAAACGGGTGCACGTTTCTGTTGAAGAAGGATAATGAAGAGAAGAGGCTCCTCCTTTTTACACTTAACATGTTGTCCCAATTTAATGACTTGACAAAATATAATGACAACAAATTTGCAATTTTTAAAAAAAAAATAGGAGAATGCTTGCAAAACTGTAGGAACAAAAACCACGTATATATAAATAACTATGTTAACCTTCTGGACGATAACTTCATGGAATATATCTTCAGCGCGTTGAACGACTTGTCCTTCTTCTTAATCAATTTGAAAAAGGAGTTTGTACAAATTTACAACGAAAGCGGGAATATCAATGTCCTTAGTATACTCAATGGTATTAATAACATACTAAGTTTCTCCATTAACAACATTGAAAATGAGATAGAGAAAATAATTTATAAACTGGAACACTTGGTTACTCTCATCTTATCTCTGAAGAATGATAATTACGTAAGCTTTGATGAAGTCACCATGAGAAGGGTTAAACAGGTCATGCAGAATAGTGCACCTGAGGATCTGCTAATTTATACCGTTTACTTTAGGCTCTACAAATTGAAAAGTGTAAAAACTATTCGTAAAAATTTAAATAGAAAAATTGTGAAAAAGAGAACTCTGAGTTTGTTCTCCTATATGTTCTACCTTTGCTATGATGATACAGAGGCGGGGGAATTGAAAATCAGCGACAACGAGGTGAAGAACACGCAGGGTAATTCCAATCTAAGTAGAACCGTTACGCAGGATAATCCGAATAGTTGTAACAATGATGCCGAGGTGGACAACCTTGCCAAGATCAAAATTGTGAAGACATTCGAAACGTTGGTGATTTTCTTAAGGGACTCGATGGCGGGGGAATTTTCTGCGCGGCTAAATTTGATAGACTTTATCGCCCATTTGTTTAGGAATTCGGAAAAGCCGAGCGAAAGGATGATGAGCAATGTATTTTCAAATGTGTACAGCTACATGCGAATATATTTACCACTTATAAAAAAACGAATTGAAAACTGTAAGAAATGTTTTGACGTCCAGTTGAGGAAGGCTTTAGAAAAAATGAACTTCGACTTGGTGGATCTGGAGGCATACAAGTGGTCCATCATGAAGTTGAAAAGGAAAATTGCCTACTTCGCCAAGTTGTATTTTCAGCAGATCAGCGTCACCGTGGATAAGCTCATCGTGCAGAATGGTCCCTTCTTTGGGTTGAAATCGAAACTGGAAAGTCCTACATCTGGTGCGAATGTCGACAATGTTGCGAGTTCGAGTTTCTCGCAAAATGGCATAGATACATTGGAAGATGACTCACGCGCAGACGAAGTGAATTCTGATGTGCTCAGTTCAAGCGGTTCGTCATCACCCGAGGAGGATCTACAAAATGGAGCCACTGTCAATTCGTCGGAAGATAATATAGGCGAAGCAGTTCCTCAGAACTACGGTACTGATGAACGGGAGGACGACACCACTACCCCTGCAGGAGAAAAGAAAAATCGGTTCCACGATCAACTGAACGAATTGAAGGAATCCTTAACTAGGCTGAGAAAAAGAGTAAAAACAAAAAAAACCTTGGACCAATTTTTAACAAACATGGATCTGCACAACAGTTTTGAAGATATCTCCAGAAATTACGTCGCTGAGGTAAAGAACATATTAAATGTGCAGTGCAGAGATGCGGGCATAAATCAGAAGAAGAGGTGGATCTACATATTGAAGCACTTCCTTACCAAAAAATTAAATATCCCCTCTTTGAAGAAGTTTGATAATTTTAATTTTTTTTCGAGTGTTTTCCAAAATGACGTACCGTTTTGTGACAGTACTAGGTGTAGTTTATTTGGCCTGGAATATCGATGTCCTGATGAAATTTTGGCCGAGCTGAAAAATTGCCTAATGTATATGATCGAGGAGGATGACACATTAAAGGATGAGCAGGTTAAAATGAAAGAGATGAAGCAAGCGAATGAAGAGGTTCTCCTCATGGAAGAGGAATTACAGAAAGAAGTAAAGAGAAACAGATTATACACTCTGCACTTTTTAGACGAAATAAACGACATTCTAAATCATAGTGAAGAAAAAAACGCAGAAATTCTGCACCTGACGATTTATATAAGATCTTTAAGTATGCATGAAGACATGGCAAATGATGATGCGTTGTACTACCTTTTTAATTCCATCATATGTGAATACTTTAATTTGAGAAAAGAAGTAAGCATCTTCTATCGTCACTTTGTGTGTTACTACCTACTCGCGACAACACTCCTCTGTGAGAAGAAATACGAACTGGATTATATGTTTGTGGACATTGCCACTTTTGATAATTTCTTGCAAAAATGTAACCTGGTGAAGGGTGCATTGCTGCAGGTTCTTAGCACCGGTTTGGGTACAACAGTGTCTAAGGCGGACCGACAGAGAGCTAGCAATTTCTTCAGGAGCGCTCTCAAATGCGTTTACAAAATGGCATACATCACGCACAGTTCAAATGAGTTCAGAATGTTTAACTATTTTAGAAATGTATACATGTCCACCTGGAGTGGTAAGGGGGTAGAAGAATTGGGTGTCGCCTTTCCATCCATAAAACTCAGAATGAACGTTAATTTTTTGGAGTGTCTTAACAATTACGTAAATTTCTTAAGAGAAAACTTAAGTGTAATTTTTACCCTAAACGTGGCTCCCTATTTTAAGGATAAGATTCATGCACAAGTGATGAAAGTAGTTGATCTCTTTACCCAGATGAAATGTGGTTCGCCAGATGTAACATCCCATTGTTATGAGGAGATGGCATCCCCCTTTGAAAAGAATCAGAAGCAGTATTGGGGTGAGCACCCACAGGAAGATCAAGTAGAAAAACTGAACGAGCAAATGTGCGGGTTTATTAGCAATCTTGTTCAGAAAAAATCTATCATATATATTAGGGATTACCCGAATTTCCAAAATGATAAAAACGTGAATGAAATTTACTGCATGAAGGATATCATCCAAATGTACTTTAAATTGCAAAGTAATTATTGTATACTTATAGGAAGAGAAGAGAAGAGCAAGTCCATGAGAATATTTCACTATCTGAATAAAAATTTGTTTTATTTTACCAAGTGCGTCCTTCTGTACATGCTTGATATATTTTTAGGCTTCTCAAACATATCCCTTTACTTCTTAAAAGTGCTGAAAATTTTGTACACGAAGGGGCTTTGTAGAGATGCAGAAAGCGGGAAGGAAACCTTGAAGGAGGCAAAGGAGGAAGAAAACGTTTTCCACAAGGTGGACTTCCTGCAAGGAATAGGATTAGGAGAAGGGAAAGGAATTAAAAATATTTCCAGCCAAGTGGATAATGAAGATTTAGATAATATATACAATGAGGATGAAAATAATTTCAGCCAAGATGAAAACGACTTCGATGAAGAAGCCATTGAGGCTACGTACAATTTTGAAAAATTCTGTGAGAAGGAATTAACCGGAGGTGAACAACAGGGCGGGGAGGATAACTCTACCAAGTTAGAAAACGAACAAAATAATTTAGATATGGATAAGAAGGGAGAAAGGGAGGAAGAGAATAAGAAGAATAATGAAGCAAGAAAAGCTGATGACGAGAAAAATGAAACAGGAAACTCCGAAGGCGATCCACAGGGTTCAAATGAGCAGAATCACCCTATTGATGATGTGCTCGAAAAAAATAATAGCAACCAGTGGGATGTGAGTGAACGCAGTGGCGCGTTGAACGATGCATTGAAGGGAGACGACAAAGGGGATGTCGAGGAGGACAAGGAAAAGGATAGTGACGTACGGAGTGATGTTGAGGATAACGCAGATAGGGAAGTAGAAGAAAAGGAACAACCTATATTACAGAATAAGACAGACGAACCCTCCAGCGGAACCATGAACGATCAGAAAAATGTCAAAATGGATAATGATGGTGAAGGAGACACGAATGAATTTCCAAAGGGAGAACCAAATGAGAGTTGCAATTTGACGAATGAGGAACAAGGTGATAATAAAGGAGCAGATAATTTGGATGGCCTAATGGGTGAAGGAAATGAAATGCTAAAAGGAGAGAAGGATGAAATGAACAACCAATTTGAGTTCAATCTAGATTCCAATTTTGAAATAGAATCGAGCGACTTTTCCAGAAGTTGCAGCGAAAGATCCTTTGGGAGCAGAGAGGAAAAGTTGGACGCGCAGCCGGATGAGGAAATGGGAAAAGAAGACCAGGGAGGTACTACGAAAAGGGAAGAACCAGATGCGAGCAGAAGGAATGAACGTGAATTTAGCGAACAGGATCCAGGAGAAGTTGACATTCGCCACGAAGTAGAAGAATTGGATGGGAATGATTCCCTCGAGGAAGACGCCGCAGAAGAGTCGGATGATGCGTATGACGGGGACCAGTCGGAGATAGACCAGGTGGACCAGTTCGATACGGATAAGCGTAGGAATGACCGAAGGGGGAAAGGGTTCAAGAGCGGTCAGGTTGAGCCACAGGAGGGGCAGGCGGACGCCGCTGAAGAAGAAAGGGAGAGTGCAGATGATGCGGATGGTGCAGATGACGGGGATGGTGCAGATGTCGCGCAGGAGAGGGAGGATGAGATGCATTCCCCGGATGAAGGAGAAGCGGATGATCAGGCTGATGATCAGGTTGATGATCGGGCTGACGATCAACCTGTAGACCCGATGGACAACCAAATCGGTGAAGAGCAAATAGCAGAAGCATGCAAAGAAACAGACGCCCTCGCTGAGGCACAAAATCGCAATGAGCCGGTTGAAGAGTCAGAGGAGGTGGTAGCCAAGGAAGAAATACAAAAAAGCGAAGTACAAGAAGAAAGAAAGCCAACAAGGCAAGGTGAAGAGCACAACGAACGTAGGAATAAATTTGGAGAGACAGTCAAAGGGAACATTACCTCAGAGGAAGAACTTAACGATGAGTATCAAAATGAGTACGCAGATGAAAAAGCGCGAAACGCACCCCCAACGGGGCATATGGGCACAGAGAAGGACCACCCTCAGATGGACAATACTTTACACAATTTGGATGATGCGGGAATTAGTAAGGAAGAGTCGTTCCACAAATGGGAGGATGCAGAAGCAGACGATACGAATAGGCAGATCGAAAGGGAGGGAAGTAGCCGCCCAGGAAAGAGCGATAAGAAGGAAAACAACGATGATGAAGGGACCGATGCAAACGATATTTCATTTTCAATTGACAAGTGCAACATATATACTAAAAATTTTGTCGACATAAGTAACTTTATCGAAAAAATAAATGAGAGATTGCTGAACATGGATAGGGAGAAGGATTCGGTGGAGAATGAGAAGGCGATGCACGATTCCCAAACGATGAAAGAAAATTTTAACGTAACGAAAGAGGAACATCGTAAAAATAAGGATGAGGAAAACATGTGTGGGGATATGAGCATGGATTTTGTCACCTCAGGGGAAATGCAACCTGTGGAACAGATGAGTGAAAGGGATGCTCAGGAGATGAAGCAAAATGTTAAGAAGGAGGAGGACACTCATGAAGAAAATGAAGAAAAAAATAAATATTCGAATGAGGTGAATGGGAAGAAGGCTCCGCGTGAAAGGAAAGATCTGGTGGATGTGAAAAGAAGAGGAAATGACTCTGAGGCGGAAGATAGGGGAGATCATTTAGATGACAAATTGGAAGATGGATTTTCGGACCAAGCGAGCGACAACCCCTCGATGGAGAACGGGTCTAGGGAAAAAGGCAGAGAGGAAGTTGCCAGGGCGCGGTACGAAACAACCTCCGAGGAAGAGGCCAACGACGATATGGAAATCGCTGAAAGGGAAAGTATCCATTATTCGGATGACAATTTGCAAACGCACAAAAAGGAGGAAAAAGAAAATACAAAAAAGGACGAAGGCTATTATAAAGTGCATCAAAATGAAAAGGCTCTGGAAAGGGAATACGCACAAGACGAAGATGGAGAAAATATTAACCATAAGGTTAATAGCGCAGAAGGAGCAGCAGAATTCGCACTGATTAACGAGCAGATAACCGCAGAGTATGAAGAAATATACGACCAAATAAACAACGAAACGGAAGTGATGTCGAGTGAGCTGTGTGAGCAATTAAAAATAATCCTGGAACCAACTGTGCGCAATAAATACCAAGGAGATTATAAATCGGGAAAAAAATTAAATATAAAAAAATTAGTAAATTATTTTGCAAGCGATTTCCGAAACAATAAAATATGGAAAAGACGAACCAAATTGAATAAACGAGATTACAACATCGTCATCGCAATTGATAATACAAAAAGTATGAAAATAAATAACATACAAAAAATAACATTAAATGCTATATTTTTAGTGGCTAGAGCATTTGAAAAATTACAAGTGGGAAGAATTGCCATATGCTCCTTTGGAGAAAATGATAACGGAATTCATGCAAACAATGTTGTATGTTCGATGAAAAATAATCTTAATAAGCAAGATTTTTTAAAAATCTTAAATCATTTTCAATTTAATCATGACACGAAAAATTCTTTTGACAATGCTATGTTGAATGCGCTAAAAATTTGCAATTACATCCTTAAGAATACGCATAGTTTTACTAGTCCACAAAATGGAGGGAAAAATGCAATGAGCCATTTAATGCTCATAATCAGTGATGGAAGATTTAACAAGAGTACTGTGAGAGGGGAGATTTTCAAATGCATACAAAATAATTTCATCCCAATGTTGATGATTATTGATACACAGCTATCCAATAATAAGGCACAATCCATTTTCAATTTAAAACAAACATTTTACAAGGATAATAAACTGCATATAGTTCCATACCTGCACGATTTCCCTTTTCCATACTTTGTCGTCGTCAATGACATAAATGAAATTCCCACTCTCATGTGTGATATTATAAGACAATGGTTTCAGACTCTTAACAATAGGTAGACTGAAAAACAGGTGCACCCACGGTTGATGTTGCATTAAGCATTCATTACTGGTGTGTTACCTATGGGAGGAAATAGCTACACACACACACACATATATATATATATATATATATATATATATATATATATATATATATATATAGAGCAAGTGAACCTTTTTAAAAGAAGTGACATTTTATCTTCTGCATTTTTTTTTTTTTTAATTTAATTGTTGCGTTTGCAGATTGTGTATGTGTGTGTGTTTTTTTTTTCTTGAGCTATAAGGAGCAGGCAATTCTTTCTGTTCTCTATGCTCATCCATCCAACACGCGAAGTGGCTAAATTGTTCGTATATTTATTTTTATACACACTTAACGGAGCATCGTTTTCCCATTTTGTGTACTTGTTTGTGCCTGGTTCATCCCCATGGGGTGAAAATATTTTCTCCGAAGAGATTTTTAAAAATTATCACCATTTGAAACTCGTTCATATTAAAAAAAAATAAAAAAGGAAGAAAAGAAAATTTATCGCGCCCTTTCGTTTCACCCTGGCGCGCATACAGGTGTGTAATATACTATACTGTCTTTTATTTTATTTTATTTGTTTCTATCCTAACAGTTGCAATTCTCTCTTCCTGCGCAAAGCGCAAATGTATATGTGCTCGCACGCATTTATTTATGTACGCATCTGCATACGCATTTGCGTGCAGTACATCAGAACTATACGGTGCATGCAAGGGGGTCCCACCTGTGCAACTCTGTTGGCAAATATGTTCGCCCATCGCAGACGCAAATTTTTCAGTTAACATTTTTAACTTTACCACAGGGAGAAATAACTTTCACATAACAGTGGATTCCAAAAGCAAAGTGTAATTTTTTTTTTTTTTTTTTTTTTTTTTTTTCGGTCATTTTCTCAAATGGGGAAAATCCGGTGGGATAAGTTAAAATTTTCGCTCATTCCCCTCTCTCGGAAGAGAACATTTTTTTCTGCGTTAAATTTAACCGCGCCAGTTTCAGCATTTAAAAATTTTAAAACGTGGACAGTTGTTCTGTTGTCGCCCATTTCTTGTCCACTTTCATCCATCTTCCAGCGCAGTACAACGCACATTTGTCATTCCCATTTCTTATTCTTCTCTTTTCGCGAAGAAGGAAAGAATGAAAAAAATGTCAACAGGAAATTATTGAAAAAAAAATGACATGCACACAACTAGCGCATGCTGAGACTTTTTTTGGAGTATTCCAGCTCAGAAATCATTTGACTCATTTTTTTTTCCCCTTTTAAGTAACTTTTTGAACTGCATTTTTTTTTTTTTTTTTATCAAAATTAAAGAGGGAGAGAAAATTTGTCTACATATAGGTTTTGTCTGCGCGATGCTATTCATTTGTTAACACATACGTACTCGTACTTGAAGTTCACCCCTTGCTATCTTCCGGCGTGATTATTTGATTGCCTCGTTGCCTTGACGTCTCGCTCCTCCTCGCACGCCCCCACAATCAAGTGAAACAGAAGAGTAAAATTAAACACAACTTGGCAAACCAATAACCAATTTATTTGGAATAACCTTTTTACTACACCATTTGAATATTGATACAAATTGTCTTTTTTTTTTTTTTTTAAACATGAAAAGAAAAAAAAAAAGCATGTAAAATATAAAGAAAATAAAAGCATGCCAAATATAGACCCCCAAGTGATATGCCCCCTTAACAGTTATTTTTAAAAATGAAATTATATCTTCTATTACTGAATTGTTTAATTTTTGGTGAGGAGAAGAAAAAGATGGAATGGGGAGTGAAATAATGGAATTGCCGTAGGTGTGCCCGTGTGTAATTTGGTACACCTGTGTGGGGCATAATTATTTGAGCAAGCCTCTTTTCCAAGAGAAAGACCCGCTCTTCTATATATAGCACATGCGGGGCATCATCACCACCATCTCCACTGTTCCCTTCGCAGGTAATTTAAGAGGTGCCCAAAGCAGGAATATCCCGTATAAAGAAGGTTCGTTTACCATTTTGCGCGTCTCTCCCAGCGCAAGGTGGTGCACATATAGGAGTGGATATATAAGGCGCATATATTTTTCCACTTACATTTGGATATTTTCATTTCTAGCTATTTACTATTACTGTGCTACCCCCTACAGACGCAGGAGGCGTTTCCGAAGAAGCGATAAGGAAACTAAAAGAAATTAAAAAACTCGAGTTGGATATCTTGAAGGACTTCATGAAACAGGACACGACGCATTCGGATATGTACAAGAGATACCACTGCATCGCCAGTGACTATATTTCTGATAATCTGAAAGGAAGTAATCCGAAGGAGACGATTCCAAATAATCTTTCAGAAGAAAACAAAAGGGAGGGACCAAAATTGGCAAAAGGAGGGGAAAAGTCAGGGAAAAGTTTCATAGAAAAAATTGTATCCTTTGTATCAATTTTTAGATACGATAACGTAAGTAATATTTATTCTGAGTATGTCCAGAAAAGTTTTCCGAAAGAAAGGGAGAGCGCTGATAATGGAAATGGTGGAGATGCCATATATAAGGAAGAAAAAACTGATATAGGAAAAAAACAAAACTCAAGCTCCTACGTACAATTATCAGGATTAAGTTTAATGAAAAAAAATATGTTTTTGGGTGGCAAGGACAATTCTAGTGAACATTTCGAGGTGGGAAATTTAGGTTCCTTTTACATGATTTTTGGGGCTCGTAATACTGATTATCCTTGGGCATGCTCGTGCGATCCTCTTCAATTAATAGATTACAAAGAGAAAAAGAGGAACTACGTTTTGTGCAGCAACCAAGTGGACATGTCTATACAGAACGCCGACTTGTTTTGTAACCCTAAGAATTCCTCTGGCTACTTTTACTTGTCCTACATTTTCATGTTTCTCATTGTGATCGTGTGCTTTTAAGGGATTGCCGCAGAAGCGCGGGAGCGGCTGAAGCGGATGAAGCGAATGAAGAGTTTTTTTCATAGGAGTAGACTTCCCGTAGGAATAGACGTGTGGAAGAAAAAGGCAACAAACTTGAGAGTACCAAAATGGTGTTCTCCATTTCGTGCTTTCTCTTCCCCTTTCTTTTCCCCCCCCTCTCCGCATCGCATGTTCGCGCCTTTTTGCACTATTCATGTTCTACCTTTTTAGCCGATGATACATGCACGCCCCCAACACGTTGCGCTGAACCCAATAATAAATAATTAAACAAAGAGAGAGAAAAAGGCTAGCGTGGGGGACGAGTACAAAATGTAGCCAAGAAAACCAAGAATTTTCCTATTGGTCATTGAAAAATATCAACGGGCAAGGGAATCACTGCTGTGGAAAAATGTTGTCAACGTCGGGCGTGACTCGGCTGAGTCAACTTCATGAAGGAGAGAATTTTTTCATAACGTAGTGTGAACTAACAGTTTTGTTTTTTTTTCCCATTCATGCGTTTTTTATTTTTTCGTTTTTTTTTTTTTTTTTTTTTTTTTTTTTTTTTTTTTACACTTTTTTGGGTATAAAATAATAATGAATTATGGAAGGAACGCTTGTATCCAAATTTTCCACGTAATTAAAAACATACCCCAATGGGATGGAAACGGTGGGTGCGCCGATCAGCGACGCATTTATATTTTTTTCGTGAATGGTATTTTTATGCATGGACTGATCGATTCCTTATGAGCTGAGGTGAGAAATGGTGTTCCGCCCCTTATGAGGGGCTCAGTGAGGTGTACGTCTATCTGACCTTGAGTATCCCCGCGGCGATCAACTTCTGCAGGCCGTTGAAAATTTTTGGATCCTTTATATACTCCGAAATGGAATTTGGGTTTTCATTTAGCTTCTGCAGAATGATCTGGAACTGTGGGTCAGAAATTATCTGCTGAATTTCAGGGTCAGCCATAGATTTCTTGAGCTGCTCTTCATCTACCTTCTCCGATTTGGACATTTCGTCAATTTTGTATACACATCTTTGGTATCCCTCCGTGCATTCCTTATTGTTTGGGTCGAGTTCCAGCCCTTTATTATATGCCTGCAAAGCTTTATAATAATCCTTCATAAAAAAGTGTAAGTTTCCCTTTCTGCTATACGCCTTAACAAAATTGGGATCAAGTTCAAGGGCCTTCATAACATCTTCCAGGGCCGATGGATATTCTAACAACTTGGTAAGCGCAGCAGCTCTATTGGAATACAACTTGGCATCATTTGGATTTCTCCTAATAGCTTCATCATATTCCTTTTTAGCATTAGGATAGTCATTATTTTTAAAGTATTCATTTCCTTTATTTTTGTGTTCTTCCGCTTTTTCGGGATCGATATAGGCTTCTCTTTCTTCTTTTTCCTTTTTCCTTTCCAATTCTTTTAGAGCATTTCTGGTAGCTCTGTTGTTATCTTCAACGAGCGACTTCCTATACGCCTCGATAGCTTTATCGTAATTCTTCATGTTCGTATAGCTAATAGCTAATCGATTATACATCTTTGCTACTTGAGAAAAATCAGCCTTAAAATTATATCTATTTTCTATAGCGTTCAGACACGTTTCAACAGCCTTATCAAATTCTTTCATTTCTATATATACTGCTGCTTTGTTATAATGGTACATAATTTGATTAGGATTTATTTTTATAGCTTCATCATATTCGTGTAGAGCATCTTGAAATTTTTTTTGTTTGTAAAATTCATTTCCTTTTTGCTTATGCTCATCAGCTTGTATTTCTTCTGGTGATCGATTTTTTTTTTTTCTTTCTTCTTCTTCTTCCTTCTCTTTTTGTTTCTTTTTCTTCATTTCTTCTTCTTCTATTTTCCTTTGCCTTTCTTCATCGTATCCAGCGTCTTCATTAAATTTTATGCCAAAAAATTTTTCCACTCCTTCATTTATTTTCCTATCGCTGGAGGATAGGATGTATCGAATATTCATGGGGTTTGCATTGATCGCCTTTATGGTGTTTAAAAGTTCAATTGAATAATTTGCATTTTCTTCTTGGTACGACTTTAACGTGGCGTCATTTTGAATGATGGTATTTATGTGATTAATGTACTCCATGTTTTCTGCTAATTTTTCCTTCCTTACATTTTCCAGGGCATCATTTAATGATTTGTTGTTTGGATCAATTTGTAGTCCTTCTAGGTAGCTCTTTTCCGCATTGTCCAGTTGCCTTAATCCATGTTCTGCACACCCTTTCCTTATGTATCCCTTTGCCCAATCTTTCTTTAAGCTTATGCACTTGTTTGCGCTTTCCAAGGCTTCGTAGAACCTCCCTAAACTTGCGTACGCTCCGGACAGATTGGAGTGTAGCACATGATCCTGTGGGTCATTCTTAATTGCGTTCGTAAAGTGAGTAACGGCTTCATCAAACTTCCCTTCCTGAAAACACTTGTTTCCTATTCCCTTGAGTCGTTGAGCCTCTTCTTTGTTGATCATTTTTTTTTTTTTTTTTTTTTTTTTTTTGGATGGCTTAAAGGGGTATATACAAATGTAGTTATAAATATATATGTGTACTATTATTGGGGTGTCTCCTTCGTGAGGGGATCCGGGGGTGGTACATGGGTATGCCCCTTTCTTCTTGTGCCTATTTCACCTGGTGTAACTACTATTGCGCCTACTTCACACGCTGTTCCTCGTTATTCTTCCTTTTTCCTTTTCTTCTGCAACCCTTCTGTAACGAAGCGTATCAGCTTTCTCCTGTGGGAGTGGTGGTGACTCAAAAATTCCTCTTCTTAAATGGCAACGCGTGGGGGCGTTTCTGCGGGGGTGCTCATTCATGCGTCACGTCAGGTTCTACAAACGATGGCGCAATTTATTTTTATTTTTTTTTTTCTTCCCTCAGCTACTTTTTTCTGATGTGCTCTCTTCTTTTTCCTCCTTCTTTTTTGTACTTGTACGTTAAACTTAGAGGATGCCTCTGATGGCAACTTAATACACGCGGGTATTTTTTTTTTTTTTTTTTTTTTTTTTTAATTTTCTCCTGAGAGATTGTATGCCATATGGCAATTCATCACGAACGTGTTTTGTCGGTTTGCTGATATGCTACTATACGCTGCTTCGTTGCTGTGTCGCTTTTCCTGTTTTTCTCTTTCTCCAATGCTGGAGGGTGGATTACATTCCGTGGGGGGGGCTGCCTTAATTTTTAAGTAATGTTGCTTTGATTGCGCTTTCTCTCACGTGCATTCCTTGCGGAGTCCATCCATTGCGTAGTGCGTATTACAAATGTATATATGCACCAAAGTCGGGAGGTGGTCCTGCAAGTACTCACCTGGCAATCTATAAATGCGCACTACTTATTTTATATATAAAAAAAGGTACTGCATGTATGTATTTGCTCCCGTGCCGCCTCGGAGGTCGCAGCACCCAAACGATCGGTTTGCCTTGTACATTTCCGCAGGTGACTCATCCGTCATTTATTTTCTCCCTACAGTGCGAAAGTACCTGGCAATTGCTATTCATAAATTTTATTTCCTACCACGCAATGCTTAACGATGTGCATTTTTTTTCCCCCACAACATTTCACGTTCCAACAGATGGCGCACTTGAGAGTAATCGATAAGGGGGGTTTGCTGAATTCAGATCCTCCTACAAAAATTTAAACCCAGGAGAGTAATCATAGCGCAATTCCCACACAATTACTTATTCATTTCTGAGAGGCTTTTTTTTTTTTTTTTTTTTTTTTTTTTTTGCGTGAATATAATTTATACCTACACAACACACATGCGTAACATTATGTGTGAAGTTTTTACCCCGTATGCGCCTTTTATTTCTTCCACAAAATTAATACGTGAATATATTCTTGTGCGTTATGCATCATATGTTGTGGGTGCCTATTATGCGAGACAACCGCTTGCATTTATTTACAACGGGAAAAGGATCAGGCGGTAAGAAGCGTATGCACGTTCCATTATCTACACCTCATACACCCCCGTTCATCCATTTCGTATAACAATACGAGGCAGAACATTACGTAGACAACAAGATGGCGGAGGGCCAAACTCAGGGGAGAAAAACCAACGCTGTTAGAAAAAGAATTAACTACAACATACCAAATTTGAGGGTTTCCGTGCCTACTTATTGTGTTTCCCCATTTGCTTCTTCCAATCCTTCACGACGCGGAGGTGCCACGTGGGGGAAGACAGAACAGATAAAATGGTTATTCATTTGTTCATATATTTTTTTCTTAAAAACAAAACAAGTGTGCTTTCCGTATATATATCAGCCAACCTCCTCTCGTCTTAATCAGTTCAAAGGTGTGGGAAGAGACCGTCTCCGCAAGGTGTTCTGTCGCTCTCATTAAGGGGGCAAAATTCAGTTTTTTTTTTCTTTTTTTCATTTATTAGCAACATTTACGAAACGTAAAAGAACTTCTCTCTACACTGGTGAATCGTCTACACCTATGGCGATGGAATGTTTGGTGTTCCCAAGGTCCCTTCCTTTTTCAGATAACGTCTTTTGCGTCTCTTGGAAGGGGCACATAATTTGTTTAAAAGTATAATCAATTAGTCGTTTTTTTTTTCCCCTCCATTTTGTGTTACGCCAATTTCTGCGCAACCGTTTTCACGCCGCATTTCTGTGCATGCGAAATTTTCATTATTTTCCCCCGCATGGTGGGTTTTTCCTTCCGGACAATTGTCTTTGAAAGAGCTGCGTGTCTGGCCCTGCTGGCCCAATTAAATGAGCATACAGTAGTAAACAGCGGATACGTAACTGCGACGCAAAACAGAGTAACATACGTGTGAGATGGTGAAGCGTGGTACAGGCGTCCAGCACCAGCTGAAAAGTGCAAATGCGCATAAAAAAAAAAAAAAAAAAAAAAAAAAAAAGAAGCACAATTTTGTGTATGGCTATGTAGCAGCATAGCAATATGGCATCATAGCTGCGTAAGTGTGTAGAGAAATCACTTCTTTTACAAATTCATACAACTGCTTTTAACAAACACCAACAGGAGTGCCACGGGGATTAGAAATTCGGCGTGTCGCATACGCGTAAGTAGGGGAAGCCCTCATCAAATTGATTGCGCAAAAAAGGTAATGTCCGACAGGAATTCTGCCCATAAAGGAGGAATTAAAAAAAAAAAAAAAAATTAATGTAAATGTTAAAGTAACCCCGACTTTGCCCACACATAGTAAAAGGCGATACGCTATGGCAGTGCCATGTTGCGGGAAAATGTTGGCACATGGGCACGGCCTTTGGATGAGAAAGGGAATTCTCTTACAAGGGACAATTTAAAATGTGCACGGAAAGGCAAATTTTAGTAAAAATAAAAGGTGATTTTTTGCATGGTTTGCGTTCGCGCAGTGAAGTGAAGGACATACATACTCATTACACATTTTTGTACATGACGCTTTTTAAATCGCTTCCTGTAATCGTCCCATGTTTTTTACTTTTTACTTTTTACTTTTTTTTTTTTTTTTTTTTTTTTTTTTCGTAGTTCTTTCCTCCGTTCCTTCCCTTCGCTTTTCTTTCTTCCTTCCTTTCTTTCCTTCTTTATTTTCAATATTTTCGCTCAATTTTGTACTTGAAAAAGAAAAAAAAAAAAAAAAAAAAAAAAAAAAAAGGTACACAATAATTCTTAGCAGAAGCTACATATCAGCACGATAATCGAAATATCAATTTTTAGAAAAATAAAAAAATCCCCCATTCGTTTTTCATGTGTTAAATTCCAACTAAAGGAGGGGAAAAGGAACAGAAGGCAGAAAATTTCTGCGAGCATTTTCTGCATAGCCCAATAATACAATGGCAGACAAGTTAACGGAGGAGCAAATTTCCGAATTCAAGGAGGCCTTCAGCTTGTTTGACAAGGATGGAGATGGAAGTAAACATAAAAATACGCCAACGAGCGAAGTTAACATGCGAACATACACATGAGAAAATGCAATTACGAAAGGGCATGTTTGAAAATGCCCAAAGGCGGAGAGTACCGAACTACGAGTAGACAGTTCCACTTCAAGGTGGCTGAGCGTGTTACTTGGTTTCTACTCTTTGCCCTAACGGTTTGCACCTGAGCCGTGGTTGGCTTTTACACCCAACAACATGCATGCGAAAGAGGCATAAGATGTTCGCAAAGAACACGTGGCATGTGTTCCGTGCTGCGGCCAAGCACACACACCTACACGCGCAAGAACGGTTCAAACGTCAAAAGAAACGTTTAAACTATTCACTAACGTGGAAAATTCAGCTATGAGCTCCTAATGAGTTTTCGTTTACAGATTGAGAATAATAAAAAAAAAAGAACACAACTCGAATGCGCGTGTTGTGTTAAAATGTCTAGTCAGCTAGCCAAAATAGGAAGAAAAAAAAAAAAAAAAAAAAAATATTAACCGTTCATATATTTCTATTTTATTATTATTATTTTTTTTTTTTCCCTTCCCTCCGAATAGCCATAACAACCAAGGAATTGGGGACAGTAATGAGATCATTAGGGCAAAATCCAACGGAAGCAGAATTGCAAGATATGATAAATGAGATAGACACAGATGGAAATGGAACCATCGATTTCCCCGAGTTCTTAACTCTGATGGCGAGAAAAATGAAAGATACGGACACCGAAGAGGAACTAATTGAGGCCTTCAGAGTTTTCGACCGAGACGGGGACGGATACATAAGTGCAGATGAGCTAAGACACGTCATGACGAACTTAGGAGAAAAACTAACTAATGAGGAAGTGGACGAAATGATACGGGAGGCTGACATTGATGGGGATGGCCAGATCAATTACGAAGAATTCGTCAAAATGATGATAGCCAAGTAGCTAGTTATCCATGTGTGTGTATGTGTGAGAGCGTGTGTATTCGCACATGTGTCTGTTTTTTTTTATATATCCATTCGTATGCTTATGCGGAAGTGTTCATGTTGTTGCACACAAGCGCGCAAATGTTAGTGCCTGCCTGTGAATGTGTGTACTTACGGATGTGTGTGCATGTCTGCGCAGCCGTTCCCCCCTTTTTTATTCATCAAAAGTTTTTCCTCCATGTTAAACGCAAGCCAACTTTTATTTTGTTTTACCTGAAGTAATTCTATATCTTCGTTCGGAGGAGAAGTGTGGACAAGAGGGGGGGGGGCATTGCGGCAGGTCTCATGTGGAGTCTATCACAAACAGCTACAGCACCGTAGTGACTACGCCATCACGGTTGTTGGCAAGGCGTGTTTCTACCGAGGGAGGGAGTTTTCTGGGGGGGGGGGGGAAAGTGTAGACCCACCTTTTGTGTGTGGAGGGCGCATGACCCCGTTTCCAGGCAGCACTGAGTGCAGAAAAATTGAATTGAATTAAATTGAATTAAAGTAGCCAAGGGGATTTTACAAAAAATGAAGCGATGTTTTCACAAAATTGGATAAGGATACAAATGTTACGCAAAAAAAAGTTTGAAACGTTGTTATGGTTCGGAGGAATGAAAAAAGAAAAATTCTCCACGGAGGGGGGAAATGACAAGTTTGCGCTTTTATAAGAGGGATAAATTTTGACAATGTGGCATGTTGCCTGAGAAAATTTTAACCTTTGATAATGTTCAGATGGGACAGGGCAAGTTACGGCGAACGGTACATGCATCATTTTTTTTTTTTTTTTTTTTTTTTGCTGTACTCGCTTCAACCGATTTGCCAAATTGTTCACCTGTCCCTACCACACCGGTTTGGGCCATGGGACGCAGGAAATGCAGGCGCTTTCTTCTAACCCAGTTGGTGGCGCTGGACGAACCAGCTGATGTAACTGAGAAAATTACCACTTCTTATTTGCGTTCGAATTTCTTGAAAAAACATGCTGTACATGTATAAATTGTGGTAGGACAAAATAACATTTGCGGTGAGCTCCTGACACTTGAGCAAATGATGTACATAAGACTTGGTTTCATTTCTAGGTGAATTATCGGTTATGGGGGAATAATCCAAAGCATATTTTTCATCATTTAAGTTTATAATAAAAATTTCTTTATTCTGGAAATTGATATGTCTGATATCGTGCATTTTGTTTGTACATTTCTCTTCCATTGATTCCATTTTTATGTGCATATTTATAGCTTTTCCATTTCTTGCCAATTCGTAGGGGAAGTTAGATTCAATGATGTCTATACCGTGATAAATGGAGTGTAAAATTTCGATGGGTGTACCTATACTTAGTTGTATAAGCTTCAACTTTTCTTTCGGTAGAACCGCTAAAATTGTGTTCAAATGGGAGGTCCTCTCTTCATTCGATTCGTCGTAACCAATTCCACTTAGCATGAACCCCCCAATAAGAGTATCGTACTTATTTAACATTTCCTCTATTGTGCCTTTATCAAAATGAATAGTGGATGGTATAGTCACAATACAAACGGAGTCTCCACTCACTTGGTTTTCCTTGACATTTTTTATTTTTTTTAAGAATTCATCCATTAGTGTTATTATTCGTACTTTTTTCTTCTTTCCCACCTCTTCATTTATTTTTATCTCCTCCGATGGGATGCAGAAAATGTCTGGCTCAAAAATATGGACACATCTGCAAAAGTCGTCTATGGAAAATATTATCGTGTGGTTACTCTGTTTCATCGTTATGTTTTTGTTAATATTTATTGAAAAATTATTTGTCAAAACATTTCTCACGTTCATGTATCTGTAGCTGTTGTCAAAGTCGGAGAAACTGTGCAGGTAGGATTTGCTCTTTTTTCCTTCATGTCTTGAAAAATATTCTTTCGCTTTTTCATATACCTCCAAGTTTTTGTATACCTCCTGTAGTGGACAGTTCAGGATAAAATTATTAATCTCAATCTTCCGAAGCAACTCCATGTTGATATATTCCGGTTGTATGTCATTGGTGAGGATGGTAGTGGTTGGCGTTTCCAAGTCCTTTATTTTGTTCACTCGGTATTTGGAAGACTCCTCCATTTTGGCCATTTCAAAAGGAGTGGATAAATTTGGGGTTTATGCAATTATATAATACAGGTGTATACTTTAAGGATTCACCCCTCAACTGTCCGCGCACGTCCAAGAGATTGACCGATCCAGAAGAACAGGCGAATCTGCCAACAGCTGTATCCTTATGCGTGGTTGTTTGGAATCTCAAGAGGGGAATGCCTCCTCACAATTTTGGGAAATTACAAACACTGAGGTTGCTTATCCTTCCACATAATTCCCCTCAGTGAAGAAATATTAAATGAAAAAAAATAAAATATGGCATAAGGAAATTGCACAAAAGTGAAGGATAACATGTCGATGGTATACCTGCCCCCGGCACGATAACACCAATTTCCCAAAGCAAAATTGTTAAAATGGAAAAAATTATTTCTTTTTGCATTGGACTTTATGGAAGTATAGTTGCACCACCAAGCCGGCCATACAGAACGAGAGCGTTGTGAGCCGTACCCCCAGTGGAAAAAAATAAGGGAACCCAACTCGATGTAAGGCGAACTGATGACAAGTAGATAAACACAATGTATCGTTTTGTTAATTTTTTTTTTTTTTTTTTTTTTTTTTTTTTTTTTTTTTTTGCCCCCCCTTTTTCCATCATTTCTTTGTACATAGCTTTCACATGGGTGGTAAAGTAAAAAAAACCTCGACAACTCCCACCCTAGTGAAAAAATTAACCTGGCACCTACGTAACTACGATTGACTGATATGGCTAGCAGCCTTTGTCAAAGAGAACTGACAACAGTACCCGTTTTCTGTAGACCCCTTCGTGTCCCAAATGGACGAAATAGTAATAAACCATTTGAGTTATAATTATTACAATAGATTAGGAAGAACAAGCACGGCGGCATTGCAAAATGTAAATTTGTCGTTCAGTAAAGGCATGCGAGTTGTCGTTTGTGGGAAAAACGGAGCAGGGAAGAGCACCCTATTGAGCATCATAGCAGGCAAGAAGGTTAGAATTCTTTTGTTGGAGCACGAAGAGGGGATACCGCAACGGTCTTGTCGAGCACTTGCACGTCTACACAAGTGCATATAAGGATATATATATATTTTTACGTATGCACGTATGTATATATGTATATATGTATATATATGTGCACAAGTACATCTCCCCCTTTTTTACAGCTCGTAAAGGAGGAATCCGTTTTGGTGTTCAACAAGCCAGCGTTCCATGACACCACGCTGTCAAGCAGAATTGGGTTCGTTGGGGACTGGTGGAGCGACGGTATGAGGAAAGGAACAACTGTTCCTATTCTTTGGCACTCTCCGTCTGTTTGATAAATCAGTTGGATGTTACATCCAGAATGACTTGACCTTGCGCTATCTTTTTACCACCACCTTTCACAGATTACGCAATGAATATCACGGTGAAGGATTTCTTCGCAAAGTACAAAGATTCCAAGAGGTATAGGAAGCTACTAAATCTGTTCGAAATCAGCGAAGACAAACTTATATCTTCCGCCTCAAAGGGAGAAAAGAAAAAAATTCAAATTCTGGTTAACTTGGTAACGAGAAAGGATGTGTACATTTTCGATGAGGCAACCGAGTCGCTGGATCTTATTTCCCGCAAGCTCTTGTTGGAGTAGGAATAGTCGCCGGTGTACGCCTGTGTACGCCTGTGTACTCCTTTCTGTGCATGTGCATTTCGCTACATGAGGAGTTATCCCCCACTCCTACCTATTTGGTGATACCCTTAAAGGGGAGACGAAAGCGCACACCCGAACGGAGACATGTATGAACCTATGCGAATCGCCATACCATTTCTGCAGGTTTCTAAAGAGGGAATGTATAAAGTACAACTGTATCATCATTTATTCGACACACATTTTCGATTATATGGAGAAATGGTGTAGCCATGTTTTATACCTGTCCAAAGGATCAGTGGCCTTTTTTTCTGATATAGGGACTGTAACGAGGTAATGTCCGTGGGGAAAAGAAAGGTGTGTCCCCTTCCAAATTGCGTCGCAACGGAAATCCACTTTTTGTTGATACTATGCATGTAACATTTACCATGGTGCTGTTGCTCACATTTGCTAATTACTACGCGTTGTATTTTGTGTTGCCAATTTGTATGCCAATTTGTATGCCAATTTGTATGCCAATTTGTATTCCAATTTGATTGATCGCTTGCCCCCTCACCGTGCTTTGCAGTGCCAAGGACTACACCTCCCTAGCGGATTATATTTTCGACCAGATGATGGAGGAAACAAGTGAAGAGCAAAAAATGAAAACTTTGGAAGGTACGCCCCTTTGAGTTGCGCTTCTTTTGTATATGTGTGCATAAAGTGTATGTGTCACATTGTATGGCCCTTGTTTTAAAATATTAAAAATTTTGCAAAAAAACGAATTTAAAAATATTGTCTTTGCTATCTCAGATATGTTCCTAGCAGATTCCGAATAAATGCGTTACTTAGCAAAAAAAAAAAAAAAATCGTTTTAGGAAGATCGAATGAGACCGAACAGCGGGGCACAGTAATGTCCCCCTTGATGAAGTGCACTACGAGAACGCTTAGCGTAACTGATTACATTACGCAAAGACAGGAGAACTAATTCATGAACTATGGATGGAAAAATGGAGATGTACAGAAAGGGGCGGTCAAATTGGGATGATCCCCGAATTGGAAAATAACAACAAAATTTTGAGAATTGTAACCTAGCGTTGTTGCGTGTAACTGCGATTATACATTTGTTCTCCTGTTTTCTCCCTAGGTTTGTCCCTTCGTGTCCACAACGTTGAACGAGCGAAGCACTCCGGGTTAACTTAAAAAAAAGGTACGCATAAGCAGTTGCAACAAAACAGTGTCCATTTCTGACAAAGAAAAGAACTCGTTCGTTTGCAAAAGGAAAAATAAATCCACTGGATCTGTCTTCAACGTGACACACACAAAAAAAAACAAAAAAAGATTTGCGAAATTGTAGGGTTCCCATGCATGTATTTTCTCGACGGAGTTAACATGGTACTCACTTTTTTCATTTCCCAAAATAAAAAAAAATGTTTTTTTTTTATCTGTCGAATTAGCTAGCTGGTGGATTTTTACCTGAATGTTCATAAAAAAAAAAAAAAAAAAATGGACAAGATTTTTCATCTTATTTTTGTAGATCTTCATTTTGCTATGTTTACACAAGTGGTTCCACGTTGGGCTACCTCTCCTCGTAACTTTGTTAAGATGCCTATAAAATACATTTTTTGTGTTTTTGCTTTTTTTATAAAAGATTTTTTTTTTTAAATACAATGTGGGAATACGCGTGATGCGTCTCTTCCTGCTGTTATAAAGAGAAATTAGCTGTTCATTAAACTTCGGGGGAAAAACAAAAACTGTGCTTTCACCGAATTCGGGCAAACAGACAAACTCCTTTCCTTTCTTGTCCATGTGAGGAAGGAGGTAAACATTTCCCACCTTCAGTATGTTATATGTGGTCAGTCCGCGGAGCAGCATTTTGGCATTCCTCACAGATTGCACCATTTCGAAGGGGCGTCCACTAACACATGATGGGTAACGCACGTTCAGAGGCAGTTCTGCGTACTGTCCATTCTTCACAACGATATAAGAGACGAAATTATGCTTGTCATTGGCTATAATTTTATTTTCCTTCTTATAATTTGTAACGGGATGGGTATGTGACTCCAAAGTGTGGAGTGAGTAACTCCCGTTACTTTTTACTACCACGTGTTGCGAAAGAAACAGTCGAATATTTGTCCCTCGAGTGGGGAAGACACCCTCCTCATTGAGCATATGAGGTTTTTCCTTTGGAAAGGAACTAGTTACGTCTGTTCCCTCAACCCGTTTTAGCAATTCGCTATGCCTCCTTAACTTTGCGTCATAATAAAGATAGAGCTGACGACAGTGTGCATATATTTCGTCGATGGATTTCCTCTTCCTCACATCAAACTGGAAAAAAAAATGGAAAAATTTTTTTATTTTCTTCAAATTGTTATCAATTTTTTTGTTAATCATTTTATCAAGTAGGTCTTTCCTCTGATCTATCTTTATGTACAAAAATATATTATTGCACTCATTTGTTAATGCCTCATTTGTAATCATTTCGAAAAGTAGAAAACCAAGTAACCACACGTCGCTTTTTTGGATGTCTCTTCTTCTTGTGCGAAAGATTTGCCTCTTTAAAAGCTTCTTTTTTAGCAGTCCCTTCATTTCATCAATCTGTTTTTTGCAATATCGAAATGGAGAAATCTTCCGAATGTTCAATCTGTGGGGATTGCTTCTTCCCACACTGCTATGACTTTCTTTTTTCTTCAAGCCGATAATGCTTTGGCTTCTTACCATTCGGATAACAATTTTAAAGTTCGATGAATTTCCTTTAATTCGATTGTACATTTTTACTCGCCGCCACTTTCTTGCTGAATCCGCAGTGTTGATGCGGAACATGTGGTTATCTAGAACTGTGCCACATCCTCGCTTTTCCTTCCGCGCACCCATTTTCATCAGCTCAGGCGCAGCCATCATTTCGTTTCCCCTGCTTGTTCGAAAAAATAGGAAATCCTTATTGCTGAAAAAGGCTTTACTTTCTCCAAAGTCGTTAATGACGATAGATGGAAGGTTAGGAACTTCACCCATACTCGAGATATGTCTTCTTTGGACAGGTGTAGCATAACACTGCGAACTGGGCACGAGTCTCATTCTGTCCAGATTGATCCCCCCCGTTGTGTTATTATTCATTGAGTTTAAATTTTCCTCTGTGCTTCCACTTTTCCCTGTTATTTCCATTTTTTTCGTTTTTACTTTTTTGCCTGAACGGGTCAGGTAATTCATCCAAGGTGCAAAAAATGAAAAACATGTTTTTTTTCCTTCTTGGAGAAATTCTTCTCCCTTCTTGTGGTATCCATTCCGACGATATGGGGCTCCATCGAAAAGAGCTTTCTCATTTAATGATGACAAAGCAGATCCGTTGTAATTTACTAAAATGTTACTTGAGTTAATGTCAAAATGGGTTATCCGTCTTCTATGTATGCGCATAACGGTTTGTACAATTTGTGCGAATAACATCAAAACATGCGTTACGTGTTGTAACTGGGTTACCTTCATGTGGATGCTCTTTCTCAACATGTCATAATATAATGATAAATTAATTTTTGTGGATTTTCCTTCTTTGTATTGTCCCCTCCATTGGGGGATTTCATTTGTTATTTTTTTAAAAATTCTTTTTTTTCTGAACATTAAATTTCCATTTCTGTCCATCACCTGGAACTCCCCAAAGGGCAACAAATTTCCACACACAATTTTTTCTCTTTTTAGCAAATAATCTTTGTGTAAATAATTTATATAATTTTTTAAATTGTCATCATAATGCTGCATAAGTATGTAATAAGTGAAGGTTCTATAATCGCCATTTTTTTTAACCCCGTATTGATACATTTGGCATATGCTCCCATGAACATGTTGAAATGTTCGGAGGTATTTTATTTCATCGAAAATGTTTTTAAAAGCATAATTTTCTTTGATATGCTTATCTATCTTTATCAACTTTATAATGAATGGTTTATGTCGGAAAATTGAATGAGAACATAAGTGTACCGTTCCATTCCCGTCTTCATTAATTTTTCTCACAAAACGCAAATGCTTCATGTTGCTAAGCACGGCAAGGTTGTACAGAATCTGCAATATCTCCTTCCCCTGTATGTATTTTTTTACGCGGTGAAGAAGCTTTTGTGAATTCTGTTGGTTCAAATGAATCTGCAAAACCTTCATGATCGGTATTTCCTCCGCGTTTATAAGTTCATCAAGCGGGGCGTACTTGCGTGGAATTTTGGGAAAACTGCATGTCTTCCCCTTCAAGACGTCGATGAGATTGTTAAATCTGTCTATAACCTCTTCATACTGACCGTAGTAATTCTCATTGAAGTAGAAGCAGTTCAGGTCCTTCCTACTGTATGATGTACAGAGGGAAAAAATCAAGAGGACTGTCCACGTCTCGACATCGATATTTTGGAGAGCATTCCCAATATGTGCAACCTTCTCCCGACAATATACCCCATTTATAGTTACCGAATTGGTTCTTTCCTCAGACCGTTGTGCCTTTCCATTCATTCTGCGCCAAGAATTTCCACGATGATGTTGGTGATAATGTATCTCTGATGATAGAGAGGTGCATAATTCGTTGGTCCCCTCCTCCAACATGGGTGACTTCCTCTGGACGAAGTATCTCGGAGAGCGGTTCTGAAGACGATTTAATGCAAGTGGTCGAATAAAAATCGGTTTAGCCACTTTTTCACTTTGCCCACTATCGGGGGGGCTGAGAATGCAGGGGTGGTTATCTTTTTCCTTTATCTCCTTTCCACTGGTGTGAACTTTGCACCGTATGTGAGAAGATTGTTCATCTCCTTCCTTGCGCATGCCAACTGCTTTAGATGAAATACCCTGTGACTGATTTCCACAGCTACTTCCTCCAATACAGTGCAGCATGAACTCCAAAATTCTCATCCTGTAAAAGTAAAACTGCAAAAGGAAATTCTTCTGCTCCGATAGGGAAAATAAAATTTTTAAAAATATTTTCAAAAAGGGAGTCGCCCCTTGGGACCCTTTCGAACAAGACATGATTGTGAAGAGCAGAAAGTACTTTTTTCCCATGTGTATATAAAACTCGTTTTTTATTTTTCTAAATTTTTCTTTAAAACAGGACAACCATACCCCTTTTCCTTCGTCTCGAAATGATTCCTCTCCATTGTAAAATGAAAAATAATGTCTCTTCTTGAGGGGCATAATTTTTTCTCCTTTGAAAAAGTGAACCCTTTCGATATACCTCAGAAAGTGAAGATACATCTTATAATATTTTCGAAGCCAAAACTGTTCCCTCCTGCGTTGCTTTAAAATTTGGTGAATAATATGCTCAGCCCATTTGAGAGGACATCCAGTAGGAGACCTCCCCTCCTTACTCTCATCACCATATATGAGAAGTTCTTCAAAGTGAAAAAAAAATTTTTTTTTTAAAAGGATGCACAAAATTTGCTCCTCAACCAGATGTGCTACTCGCTCCAATCTTACTTCACAATTTGTGCAATGTTCATTTTTTTTTTTCTCCAAATGGAGATTGTCCCTCTTCTGATAACTCTTCCTTATGATTCTTAAGAGGGTCTGAAGGAGGTAGACAAAGACAAGTTTTACATCCTTCACATGGGTTTCACTCTTCGAAAAAGGTAGAAATGCAAAGTTGCTACTACTGGAAAGTTTACAGATGATAGCGATAAAGAAGCTTTTATAATAATTGGGTTCACCTTTCTTGGTAAACTCCACGTTTGGTGCGGGTGGTACTTTGATCCCACCCTTGACTGATACTTTATCATGCTCTACCCTTTTGTATGATGTGTCACCCTTGTTAATAATTGCAATTTTTAGCAAAACACATCTCTTTTGTAAGTTCCCCTTATACTTGCGCAGAGCGTGAAAAAGCAAATAGACATAAGAGGTAAACACTCGCGTAAAGAGATATACAAAGGAGTGAAGCTTCTTTGGAGAAAATAGACTCTCAATCTGTGATGGACACTTCTTGGCAAATCCGTTCTCAACTCTCTTGATCTGTTTTCTTGTGCAGTCTCCCCTTCTACGCTGAACTGTTATAGAAGCACTTGTCTTGGAATCCACATCCTGCTGTCGCAATATGTGTAGAAGCCATAGAAAGGTTTCTCCATATGTATGAATGAAAGATTTCATAATCTCCATGCATTTTGTGATTACTTCAAAATTTTCGCTTTCCATGAGAAGCACTACATTTTTAACCCTCTTGCATAGGCTTAAAATGGACTCCTTTTCCCTTATCAGGTGGGTTATCTGTTCATTGGCGCTGAGTTTCTCCCCCTTCGGTTTCCAACGCTTGGAAGTAAGTGATATATGTGCTGTAATCCCACTTAAAATTTTAAGTACTCCTTTGTGGGGGACATTCCACTCGTTCATGTAACAATCGTTTAATCTTTTGGGGGACATTTTTCTCCTCATTAATGATGGATCCTTTTTCTTCCCATTGCGTATCAGATGCAGATTCCTCCTTGGTGTCAGCAAGAAATACCTGGAGTTATTTTCCCCCTCTACATCGTCTTGCCTATTTTGAATGACTTGTTTATATCTTTTTAACATTTGACGCACCCTCCTTTGGTATTGGTAGCACTTTTTAATTAGTTCCTTTTTAGAGTGGAAAACCTCCTCATTTGTATCCTTTTCCTTTGAGCTACCTGGGTGAGTTGTGCAGATGCTATGCAAAGCGCCAGATGTTCCCGCACTTTTGCGTATATGAGTGTATGAACGTTTGATACCTCTGTTCCACTTATTGCAGTGATAAACTTTCTCCTTTGTATAAACCAACTGGAGTTGTTCTCTTCCCATATGTTTTTTGCCTAGGATAACTCTAATCAGGACACTTGAGAATTTGTTCATGTGTGCTCTTCGATGGGTCTTGCTCAATGGTGTGGAATCACTACCTTCATCTTCTCTTCCATTCCACTGCTTAACCATTTTCTCATGTCCCCTTTCGTCGGGCACTAGGTGAGGATTCTCCATAATGTAGGAACTGAGTATTCGTGTGAACTTCTTAAATGTACTTCTTTGGAGGAAACTGAGAAAGTGGATCGAGATCTTTCCGCCAGTTCTATACTTGAGTGTTATGCCATTCGTTCATTTTATAAAATGTGTAACACGGGAATGGAAGGATCTGCATAGAACGAAATGCCTTTTTCTAGATGGAGCGATGTGGTTATAGGTGTGGCTATTTCGTACTATGACTACCTTTCTTGAACGTGAGGAGAGGAATTCCTTCGCGGGTGATCAAAAGAGGTTACCACCCTTTTTAACATTGCGTCTTTTGCCTTTCTTTCATGAACTTCCTTCTGCGGCTTGGAATCGGGGCTATATTCCGTGAGGTTGAAAAAAAAAAAAAAGGGAGGGGGCGCTTCTACACGTTTGGGAATATTACACCACAGGTTGTCATCTCATAGGTTCTACCCTCGAAGGGGTAGTCTTCGCCGTGGTGACGATCACATTTCGTGCGCTTACCATGGGGATAAGGTAGATTCCTCCTGACAAGTTTCACTTACATATACGTAAATAATAGCATACGATCTTATCAAATGAGTCTTTATGAAGACATACCTTAGGGTTCTTCTTGAAGCTGCCACTCCCCCCTCCCCTCTATGGTGGAACGAATACGTGACAAGTGGGTGTAGTACATGTCGTTGTTCGTCCTCCCCCCTCCTACGACCTTTCCTCGAACGCACAATTTGTTGCTCACAACGTGGAAAAGCGCTCCAAGGTACTTAAGAATGATGCCATGTAAGAATCGAGTTATAACGTTTGTCACGTTTCTTCCATTCCGATGAATAACGATGTATATGACGAGAGTTACATACACATGTTTCTTCAGATGGTGTATTTTCTTCCCCTTTTTTGAGGGGATACTCTTTTTACAAAAAAAAAAATTACAATTTTACGAAGCTTCGGAATATCACTTTGCTTTATTTTTTTATTTTTTATTTTATTTTATTTTTTTTTTTTTTTTCACATATAAATATTCCGAATATTTTTACTCCCATATATTCACTTCATCTTCTTTGCCAGAGGATGACGTTTTTCCTTGCAAGTGGGATGGTACAGGATGGGACGGGACTGTGTCCTGCAAACTCTCGACAGGTTAACAGAGACAAGCAGGAAAAACCTCCCCCCGTAAATGACCCATCTCGTGCGCTACACCTGTTATCCTCTCTGTATGTGTGTATATTTATGTTCTATTTTTTTTTTTTTCATTAAAAAAAAAAAAAAAAAAAAAAAAAAAAAAAAGGGGATGCAAGTGAAAAACACCAACAGTAGGATAATTCCTCGTTCTTTAGTATTATTTTTTTCTTCGAAAATTTTGCCTTCTTGCCTGGGCTCTCCCTCCCGCCTGATAAACTGCATCATTTGTTTCGATGCGTCTCGTTCGAGGGAAGCATGAAACATGTGCGCATGGGCATAGAGGAGGTGGAGAGTGCACGTTCCTCTTGTGTATCTCAGGACTGTGCAAAGTGAATTCCTCAGCGAAATATGGACGACTCATTTTCAAGTGATGGGCAAGGAATCTTGAACGTAGCAGAGATGAAAAGGTGTGGAGGAGTTAAGCACGACCTTCAGTGTACTACTCATTGCGAAGGGGTAATCCCCTCAAAGTGAAGAATTTTTGAAAGCGTAAAGAAAAGGGAAAAGTGTTAAAAATTCGAAAAGTACCAAAAAGGAGGGGAAAGACTGCTATTTCAACTTACACGCATTGTGCTAAAGATATGTTTATTCAACTTTTTTTTCAAATTAATACTTCCATTTCGAGGGAGTTAAAAAAAAAAAAAAGAAGAAAAAAAAAAAAAGAGCGTGTATTTCCAAAGCGTTGTTTCACCAACCTGTCACTGTTTTATAAAAAAGGAAAAGGCGTAATTTATACGACGAAGCATTTCATGTCCACTTTTTTTAATCTTCCCCTTACAAAAAAAAAAAAAAAAAAAAAAAAAAAAAATAGATTAACCAAAGGGACAGAAGATGGACAAGAAAAAAAAAAATGAATCATACACCGGGTATAAACACTAAGGTGTCTGTATTTTGCTAAACATTTTCTGTGTGTTCTTATCTTACACCTTGAGAGTTATTTTTTCCTTTTTTTTTTTTTTTTTTTTTCCATGCTCCGTGCTCGGATGCTTTCTCCTTCTTCGGTTAAAAACCTGGGTGATCCTCACGGGTGGTTGTAACTTGGCGCGACACTCAATTTTGTGTCGCTCCGATGGCATGGGAACACTACCCCACGGGGTGGATCATAAAACGAGTTTTTTCCTTTCACACCGCTTCTTTGGGAATGCACAGAGAGGGGTAAGAAAATAAAAAAAAAATAAAAAAAATAAATAAAATAAAAAAAAATATATCCGAAGTGGATCACTCACATGGTTACTTAGCCATTCTTTTTACACAAGATAAGTAGGCC
>NC_011905.2:291315-310578 GCF_000006355.2 Plasmodium knowlesi strain H | reverse complement strand
GATTAGGGTTCCGGGTTTAGGAGTAGGGTTCCGGGTTTAGGAGTAGGGTTCCGGGTTTAGGAGTAAGGTTCCAGGGTTTAGGAGTAAGGTTCCAGGGTTTAGGAGTAAGGTTCCGGGGTTAGCTTTAGCTGCTTTAGGGGGGGAGAGGAAAAACTCCTCGCAGAGGGGGCCTGGATACGACGACGAACGGATGGTATAAACCGGATGGTGGGATCTGGATGGTATGAGCCGGATGGTAGGTACCGGATGGCAGGGGAGCATCCCAGCATCCCTCCATGGAGGGGGAAGGAATAACTCCTCGCAGACAACAACTGGATACTACACATCAAACGCATGGTGGGAACTGGATGTTGGGAACTGGGTAGAAACCGGATGGTAGTAACTGGATGGTGGGCAGTGGATGGTATGAACCGGATGGTATGTATCGGATGGTAGAGACCGGATGGTAGAAACAGGATAGTATGAACCGGATGGTATGGACCGGATGGTATTGACCGGATGGCAGAGACGCATCCCAGCATGCCTTCCGGGAGGGATAGGTAAAACTCCTCGAACACAAAGATCGGATACGACACAACAACCAGATGGTATGAACTGGATGGTAGGAACTGGATGGTTGAGACTGGATGGTATGAACTTGATGGTAGTGACCGGAAGGTAGGTGCCGGATGGTGGTGACTGGATGGTGGTGACTGGATGGTGGTGACTGGATGGTGGTGACTGGATGGTGGTGACTGGATGGTGGTGACTGGATGGTGGTGACTGGATGGTGGTGACTGGATGGTGGTGACTGGATGGTGGTGACTGGATGGTGGTGACTGGATGGTGGTGACTGGATGGTGGTGACTGGATGGTGGTGACTGGATGGTGGTGACTGGATGGTGGTGACTGGATGGTGGTGACTGGATGGTGGTGACTGGATGTTGGTGACTGGATGGTGGTGACTGGATGGTGGTGACTGGATGGTGGTGACTGGATGGTGGTGACTGGATGGTGGTGACTGGATGGTGGTGACTGGATGGTGGTGACTGGATGGTGGTGACTGGATGGTGGTGACTGGATGGTGGTGACTGGATGGTGGTGACTGGATGGTAGGTACTGGATGGTAGGAACAGGATGGTATGAACCGGATGGTAGGAACCGGATGGTAGGAACTGGATGGTGGGAACTGGATGGTGGGAACTGGATGGTAGGAACTGGATGGTATGAACCGGATGGTAGGAACCTGATGGTATAGACAGGATGGTATGAACTGGATGGTATGAACTGGATGGTATGAACTGGATGGTATGAACCGGATGGTAGGTACCGGATGGCAGGGGAGCATCCCAGCATCCCTCCCGGGAGGGGTATGAAAAACTCCTCGCGGACAGTAACCGGATACAATGCAGCAACCGAATGGTGGGAACTGTATGGTGGGAACTGGATGGTGGGAACTGGATGGTTTGAACAGGGTGGTATGAACCGGATGGCATGAACGGGATGGTATGACCCGGATGGTGGAGACTGGATGGTAGGCACCGGATGGTAGGAACAGGATGGTATGAACTGGATGGTATGAACCTGATGGTATGAACCGGATGGTGGTGACTGTATGGTAGTAACCGGATGGTATGGACCAGATGGTATGAACCGGATGATAGTAACCGGATTGTATGGACCGGATGGTATAGACCGGATGGTATGAACCGGATGGTGGGAACCGGATGGTAGGAATCGGATGGTGGGAAGTGGATGGTGGGAAGTGGATGGTGGGAAGTGGATGGTAGTAACCAGATGATAGTAACCAGGTGGTAGTAACCGGATGGTATGAACAGGATGGTATGAGCCGGATGATATGAACCGGTTAGTATGAACTGTATGGTATGAACCGGATGGTATGAACCGGATAGTATGAACCGGATAGTATGAACCGGATGGTATGAACCGGATGGTATGAACCGGATGGTATGAACCGGATGGTATAAACCGGATGGTAGGAAACCGGATGGTATGAACCGGATGGTAGGAACCGGATGGTAGGAACTGGATGGTGGAGACTGGATGGTGGAGACTGGATGGTGGGAACTGGATGGTGGGAATTGGATGGTAGGAACCGGATGGTAGAAACCGGATGGTACAAACCGGATGGTACAAACCGGATGGTAGCAACAGGATGGTAGTAATCGGATGTTAGTAAGCGGATGATAGTAACCGGATGGTAGAAACCGGATGATAGAAGTCGGATGGTGGGAATGCGATGGTACTAACCGGATGGTATGAACCGGATGGTAAAAACCGGATGGCAGGGACGCATCCCAGCATCCCTCCCGGGAGGGGTAGGTAAAACTCCTCGAAGACGAAAAACCGGATACTGCCCAGTATACGGATGGTGGAGACTGGATGGTGGGAACTGGATGGTGGAAACTGGATGGTGGAGACTGGATGGTGGAGACTGGATGGTGGGAACTGGATGGTAGGAACCGGATGGTAGCTACCGGATGGTATGAACTGCATGGTATGACCTGGATGGTATGGACCGGATGGTAGAAACCGGATGGTAGAAACCGGATGGTAGAAACCGGATAATAGTAACCGGATAGTAGGAACTGGGTGATGGGAAGTGGATGGTAGTAACCGGATGGCAGGTACCTGTTGGTAGGTAGCGGATGGTAGTGACCGGATAGTATGAACCGGATGATGGGAATTGGATGGTATAGACCGGATGGTATGAACCGGATGGTATGAATCTGAATGGTATGGACCGGTGGTATGGAGCGGATGTTATGAACCGGATGGTATAGGCCGGATGGTGGAGACTGGATGGTAGACACCGGATGGTAGTGACCGGATGGTATATACCGGATGGTAGATACCTGATGGTAGGAACCGGATTGTACGAACCGGATGGTATGAACCGGATGGCAGGGACGCATCCCAGCATCCCTCCCGGGAGGGGTAGGTAAAACTCCTCGCAGACAGGAAGGCAAACCGGATGGCAAGAGGAAACCGGACACTGCACACTAAACGGATGGTGGTAACTTGATGATGGAAGTGGATGGTGGTAACTGGATGGTGGTAACTGGATGGTGGGTACTGGATGGTGGGTACTGGATGGTGGGTACTGGATGGTGGGTACTGGATGGTGTGAACTGGATGGTGGAGACTGGATGGTGGGAACTGGATGGTGGGAACTGGATGGCAGTAACCGGATGGTATGAACATGATGGTATGAACCGGATGGTATGAACCGGATGGTAGGAACAGGATGGTAGAAACCGGATGGTAGTTACCGGATGGTAGTTACCGGATGGTAGTTACCGGATGGTAGGTACGGGATTGTAGTAAGCGGATGGTAGAAACCGGATACTACACACCAACCGGATGGTAGTGACCGGATGGTATGAACCGGATGGCAGGGACGCATCCCAGCATCCCTCCCGGGAGGGGGAGAGGAAAAACTACTCGCACACAAAAACCGGATACTACACACCAACCGGATGGTAGGTACAGGATGGTAGGTATAGGATGGTGGTGACCGGATGGCAGAAACCGAATGGTATAAACCGGATGGTATGAACTTGATGGTGGAAACCGGATGGTAGTGACCGGGTGGTATGAACTGGATGGTAGAAACTGTATGGTTGAGACTGGATGGTGGAGACTGGATGGTGGAGACTGGATGGTGGGAAGTGGATGGTGGAGACTGGATGGTAGGAACCGGTTGGTAAAAACCGGATGGTATGAACCGGATGGCAAGGACGCATCCCAGCATCCCTCCCGGGAGGGGTAGGTAAAACTCCTCGAAGACAAAGACCGGATACTATACACCAACCGGATGGTAGTAACCGGATGGTATGAACCGGGTGGTATGAAGTGGATGGTATGAAGTGGATGGTATGAACCGGATGGTATGAACCGGATGGTATGAACCGGATGGTAGTGACCGGACTGTATTAACCGGATGGTAGTAACCGGACGGTATAGACCGGATGGTAGAAACTGGATGGTAGTGACCCGATGGCAGGGGAGCATCCCTGAATCCATCCCGGGAGGGGTAGGGAAAAACTCCTCGAAGACGAAAAACCGGATACGACACAACAGCCGGATGGTAGTAGCCGGATGGTAGGAACCGGATCGTAGGTGCGGGATGGTAGGTACAGGCTGGTAGGTACGGGCTGGTAGGTACGGGATGGTATGGGGCGGATGGTGGGAACAGGATCGTGAGAAGTGGATGGTGGGAATTGGATGGTGGGAATTGGATGGTGGAGACTGGATGGTGGAGACAGGATGGTTGTAACCGGATGGTATGGACTGGCTGGTGGAGACTGGATGGTGTGAACTGGATGATAGAAACTGGATGGTGGGAACAGGATGGTGGGAACTGGATGGTGGGATCTGGATAGTGGAGACTGGATGGTGGGAACTGGATGGTGGGAACCGGATGGTGGGAACCGGATGGTGGGAACCGGATGGTAGGAACTGGATGGTATGACCCGGATGGTATGAACTGGATGGTAGTAACGGGATGGTAGTAACCGGATGGTAGTAACCGGATGATAGTAACCGGATGGTGGAGACTGGATGGTAGTGACTGGGTGGTGGGGACTGGATGGTGGGAACTGGATGGTGGAAACTGGATGGTAGTGGCCGGATGGTGGTAACTGGATGGTAGCAACTGGATGGTATAAACTGGATGGTATGAACCGGATGGTATGAGCTGGATGGTGGAAACCGGATGGTGAAAAACGGATGGTATTAACCGGATGGTAGTGACCGCATGGTGGAGACTGGATGGTTGTAAGGTGATGGCAGTAGGCGGATGGTATAGACCGGATGGTGGGAACTGGATGGTAATAACCGGATGGTGGGAAGTGGATGGTATGAACCGGATGGTGGGAAGTGGATGGTATGAACCGGATGATGGAGACTGGATGGTTGGAACTGGATGGTATGAAGCGGATAGTACACACTAACCTGATGGTATGAACCGGATTGTACAGACCGGATGGTAGGAACCGGATGGTAATAACAGGATGGTAGTAACTGGATGGTGGGAAGTGGACGGCAGTAACTGGATGGTAGGAACTGGATGGTGGAGACTGGATGGTAGAAACCGGATGGTGGAGACTGGATGGTAGTGACCGGACGGTAGTAACCGGATGGCAGGGACGCATCCCAGCATCCCTCCCGGGAGGGTTGGAAAAACTCCTCGAAGACGAGAAACCGGATACTACACAGTAAACGGATGGTAGGAACCGAATGGTAGGAACCGGATGGTGGGAACTGGATGGTAGGAACTGGATGGTAGGAACTGGATGTTAGGAACCGGATGGTAGGAATTGGATGATAGGAACCGGATGGTATGAACTGGATGGTATGAACCGGATGGTATGAACTTGATGGTATGAACCGGATGGTAGAAACCGGATGGCAGGGACGCATCCCAGCAGCCCTCCCGGGAGGGGGGATAGGAAAAACTCCTCGAAGACAAAGACCGGATACTATACATCAAGCACATGTGGGAAGTCGATGGTGGGAAGTGGATGATAGTAACTGGATGGCAGTAGTGGGATGGTGGGAAGTGGATGGTGGGAAGTGGATGGTATGAAGTGGATGGTGTGAACCCGATGGTATTAACCGGATGGTAGGAACCGGATCGTAGAAACCGGATGGTAGGAACCGGATGGTATGAACCGGATACTACACACTAACCTGACGGTATGAATCGGATGGTATGGACCGGATGGTATGAACCGGATGGTATGAACGGGATGGTATGAGCCGGATAGTAGGTAGCGGATGGTGGAGATTGGATGGTAGTAGTCGGATGGTAGTAACCGGATGGTATGTATCGGATGGTATGAACCGGATGGTATGAACCGCATGGTATGAACCGGATGGTAGAAATCGGATGGTATGAATCGGACGGTAGGAACTGGATGGTGGGAGGTGGATGGTATAAACTGGATGGTATGAACCGGATGGTGGGAACCGGTTGGTAGTAATTAGATGGTGGGAACCGGATGGTAGTAATTAGATGGTGGGAACAGGATGGTGGGAACTGGATGGTATAAACCGGATGGTAGGAACCGAATGGTGGGAAGTGGATGGTGGGAAACTGGATGGTGGAGACTGGATGGTGGAAACTGGATGGTATGAACCGGATGGTACAGACCGGATGTTGAGAACTGGATGGTGTGAACTGGATGGTGGAGAGTGGATTGTGGGATCTGGATGGTGGGTACTGGATGGTGGGTACTGGATGGTGGGTACTGGATGGTGGAGACCGGATGGTATGGACCGGACGGTGGGGATAGGATGGTTGGGACCGGATGGCATATAAACCGCAAATTTAGAACAATGCCAACCGAAAAAGAAAAGAGGAGAAAAGAAAAGAAAAGAAAAGAAAGGAAAAAATTTTTCATCGATTGTGAATGCCATACATTTGTCTAATCTACATAAATACATACAACATACAACATACAACATACAACATACATACATACAACATACAACATACAACATACAACATACAACATACAACATACAACATACATATATATACACACATGGTATTTTACATGTCGTATTAACTTTTCCTGCTTTCCTTTTCTTTTTTTCGCAGCTGAAGCATGCATGAAAGACAGCAGCAAGGAATTCTGCCAGCGCCTGCAATGTGCACAAGAATATTGGAAATTGAAGAACAACGAGCAGGGACAACCGGATGTAAGGGGCAACACCGTACAGGGGAGGCAAAAGGGTGTACATATATACATACATATATATATATATATATATATATATATATATATATATATATACATGTGGATGTATATGTATGTATATATGTGTGTATATATATTTATATATGTATATATGTATATATGTATATATATACCTTCCCTTTCTATATAGGGAGATTTCTGGGGAAAACACGCCGAAGACAAATTGAAGAATCTCTTTGATGTAACGACTTCTGGTAGTAGTACCACCACAGGTACCAACTGCGACACCATTGCAGGCTTAGATACTGCAAATAAAGCAGCTTGCAAACTGTTTACTGCTAAATTAGAACATATGTACAAAAATGGGAGTGGTGGTTCTGACAAATATTCTGATCAAATGGTACAATGTCTTTTATTAAATGCTTATGCAAAAAAATTAAAAGATCAAGCAAAAGAAAAAGGTTATTGTAGCATAGACAAGGGGCTACAAGGGGCTTTCAGTAAAAGTAAAGAAATTATGAATAGTGCATCAGGTAAATGCGGTCCTAATGGTACTAATTGTTTTGAATGCAAATGGGACGAAAAAACTGAAGGCGAACTTGACAAATGCACCATTCCCAATGGCACCGGCCCAACGAAGGCAGTAAATACCAAAGTGGTTGAACTGTTCCAGAACAACAACCAAACGAACAAGGACGAAATACAGAAAACTTTGGCTAACTTCAATAAAGAAAATAAGTTATGTGAACGAGTAAATTGTGCAGCGCACTGGTGGGCCGATAAAAACAAGGGGAAGGAACACGTAAGTGGGCAGACGCCACCTGACTGGGTGGTAGGAATGACAATTACATATATATAAATATACGTATACACATACATATATATATACATATATGTATGTACGTATGTATATACATATGTGTATACATATACATACATGTATATGTATGTATATGTTTATATGCATATGCATTTATGCATATGCATATATATATATATATATATATATATATTACTTCAATTGTAGACTGATATGTGGACCGAAGTCCAAAAGCAAATCAACGAACTTGGAAAATCCATGTCTGACAATCAGAACAACAGTTTAGACAGTCATTGTGGTACCTTAAGCTGGAAGCAAAAAGAAGTATGTCTCCTCTTTGCAAAAGGATTAAAATACATGTACGAAAATACAAATGATAACGGCAACGACCCTGCAGAAGCATCATTCAAACGAACCATGATGTGCGCAGCACTAAATGCTTATGCAAATAAATTAAAAGAAGATGCAAAGACGAAAGGGGCAGGGAAGTGTGATATAGAGGGTGGTATAAAAGGGGCTTTTGAGAAAAGTAGTGTCAGTATGGGTAATGGAGCATCTCCATGTAACGATGATAACAATCCTGGTTGTTTTAAATGCACATGGGATGACAGCACCTTTAAGAATTGCAAAATTGACACAAATGGCAATACAGGCAAAACGGAAGTAAATAACAAACTGGAAGGAATGCTTGACGAAGAAGACACCGGACTGAAGGAATCTTTAGACAAAATATGTAAGTAGACACCACAATCGTAATAACCCCCCCAATCAAAAAAAAAAAAAAAAAAAAAAAATATATATAAGGTGGGGGGAGGGAGAGTATGATGAGGAGGATGAAGGTGATGAAAAGATTTTGGGGGTGTTAGAATTCAGATTCCGGATTTAGGAATAAAGGTTTCGGGGTGTTGGAAGAAGGTTATAGGGCTGTTACAACGGGGTTTCAGGGTATAGGAATAATGTTGTAGGGGTGTCCGAATAAGGTTGTGGGATGCAGGGAATTAGATTCCGGGTTCAGGAGTCAGATTCCGGGTTTAGGAGTGAGATTCCGGGTTTGGGAATGAAGGTTGTAGGGGTGTCAGAAATCAGATTCCGGGTTTAGGAGTCAGATTCCGGGTTTAGGAGTGAGATTCCGGGTTTAGGAGTCAGATTCCGGGTTCAGAAATTCAGATTCCGGGTTTAGAAATTCAGATTCCGGGTTCAGGAATAAGGTTGCAGGGGTGTTCATAGTCCGATTCCGGGTTTAGGAGGGAGGTTTTAGGGGTGTCAGAATAAGGTTTTACGGGTATTAGAAGTCAGATTCCGGGTTTAGGAATAATGTTGTAGGGGTGTCCGAATAAGGTTGTGGGATGCAGGGAATTATATTCCGGGTTTAGGAATCAGATTCCGGGTTCAGGAGTCAGATTCCGGGTTTAGGAGTCAGATTCCGGGTTTGGGAATGAAGGTTGTAGGGGTGTCAGAATTCAGATTCCGGGTTTAGTATGAAGATTGTATGGGTGTTAGAATGAGGTTTCAGGGTGGAGGAATAAGGTTGTAGGGGTGTTAGAATAAGGTGGTAAGGGTGTTAGAATAAGGTGGTAAGGGTGTTAGAATAATGTTGTATGGGTTTTAGAATAATGTTGTATGGGTGTTAGAATGGGGTTTCCGGGTATAGTAGTAATACTGTATGGGTGTAAGAACTTAGATTCCGGGTTTAGGGTGAAGATTGTAAGGGTGTTAGAAGTCAAATTCCGGGTTTAGGTGGAAGGTTGTAGGGGTGTTAGAAGTCAGATTACGGGTGTAGGAGTAAGGTTGTAGGGGTGTTGGAATAACGTCTTAGGGGTGTTAGAAGTCAGATTCCGGGTTTAAATGTAAGGTTCCAGGGTATAGGAATAATGCTATAGGGGTGTCCGAATAAGATTGTACGGTCGTAAGAATAAGGTTGTATGGGTGTTAGAATAAGGTTGTATAGGTGTTAGAATAAGACTGTAGGGGTGTCAGAATAAGGTTGTATGGGTGTTAGAATAAGGTTGTATAGGTGTTAGAATAAGACTGTAGGGGTGTCAGAATAAGGTTTTACGTGTATTAAAAGTCAGATTCCGGGTTTAGGAATAAGGTTTTAGGGGTGTTAGAAGTCAGATTTCGGGGGTTAGGAATAAGGTTGTAGGGGTGTTAGAAGTCAGATTCCGGGTTCAGGAATAAGGTTGTAGGGGTGTTCATAGTCCGATTCAGGGTTTAGGAGGGAGGTTTTAGGGGTGTCGGAATAAGGTGGTAAGGGTGTCAGAATAAGGTGGTAAGGGTGTTAGAATAATGTTGTATGGGTGTTAGAATAATGTTGTATGGGTTTTAGAATAATGTTGTATGGGTGTTAGAATAATGTTGTATGGGTGTTAGAATGGGGTGTCCGGATATATGAGTAATACTGTATGGATGTTAGAAGTGAGATTCCGGGTTTAGGGTGGTGACTGTTTTGAGTGTACACAGGACCAAAGTTTTGATAATTGCGAAATTAACACAAATGGCCAGGGCACCACAGGTGAAAATGTAAATAACAAATTGAAAGAAATGTTTGAGGACAAAGAAGATAAGACAGGACTGAAGGAATCTTTGGACAAAATATGTAAGTAGACACCCCAATCACAATAACCAACCAAACCCCCCAAGCAAAAAAAAAAAAAAAAAAAAAAAAAAGAAAAAGAAAAAAAAAATAAATAAATAAGGTGGGGGGGGTGGGGGAGAGTATGATGAGGAGGATGAAGGTGATGAGAAGGTTGTAGGGGTGTTAGAAGTCAGATTCCGGGTATAGGACTAACGTTTTAAGGGTATCGGAATAACGTTGTAGGGGTGTCCGAATAAGGTTGTGGGATGCAGGGAATTAGATTCCGGGTTTAGGATTCAGATTCCGGGTTTAGGAGTCAGATTCCGGGTTCAGGACGAAGGTGTGAGGGTGTTAGGACTTAGATTCTGGATTTAGGAGGGAGGTGTCAGGGTGTAAAAATTCGGATTACTGGTTTAGGAGGGAAGTGTCAGGGTGTAAGAACTTAGATTTCGGGTTTAGCAGGAAGGGGTCAGGGTGTTAGGACTTAGATTCCGGGTTTTGGAGGGAGGTGTCAGGGTGTTAGACTGAAGTTTCAGGGTGTTAAACTGAAGTTTCAGTGTGTTAGACTGAAGTTTCAGGGTGTTAGACTGAAGTTTCAGGGTGTTAGACTGAAGTTTCAGGGGTTAGCTTCACCTGCTTTAGGGGGGGGGGGAGGAAAGACTCCTCGCAGACAGGGACTATATGCAACGACGACCGTATGGTAGTGACCGTATGGTAGTGACCGGATGGTAGTGACCGGATGGTAGTGACCGGATGGTAGTGACCGGATGGTAGTGACCGGATGGTAGTGACCGGATGGTAGTGACCGGATGGTAGTGACCGGATGGTATGAACCTGATGGTATGAACCGGATGGTGGGAACTGGATGGTAGTAACCGGATGGTAGTGACCGGATGGTATGAACCTGATGGTATGAACCGGATGGTGGGAACTGGATGGTAGTAACCGGATGGTAGTGACCGGATGGTAGGGAAGCATCCCAGCATCCCTCCCGGGAGGGGTAGGAAAAAACTCCTCGAAGACAAAGACCGGATACTACACAGTAAACGGATGGTGGGAACCGGATGTTATAAGCCGGATGGTTTGAACCGGACGGTGGGAACCGGATGATATGAACCGGATGGTATGAACCGGATGGTAGGAGCCGGATGGTATGAACTGGATGGTGGGAAGTGGATGGTGGAGACTGGATGGTGGAGACTGGATGGTGGAGACTGGAGACTGGATGGTGGAGACTGGATGGTATGGACCGGATGGTGGAGACTGGATGGTGGGAACTGGATGGTACGAACCGGATGGTAGGAACGGGAGGTTACGAACCGGATGGTATGAATCGGATGGTAGTAACCGGATGGTATGAATCGGATGGTAGTAACCGGATGGTATAAACCGGATGGTATGAACCGGATGGTATGAACCGGATGGCAGGGACGCATCCCAGCATCCCTCCCGGGAGGGGGGTAGGTAAAACTCCTCGCAGACAGAAACCGGATGGCAGGGGGAAAGCTGGAAACTCGGAACCCGATACTAGAGAACCAATCTACCACAACAGCACAACCGCAACGAACATCACCGAAACAGTTAATAGACGGCTGTGTTCATGGGGGAAAGAAGACAACACCACATCACCGACTACATAGACAACCATCATCGTCATCACATTACTCATCCTTTGTATATTGTTCTTTCTTCTTATAGGTTTACCATGTCTAGATAAGGACGACCTATGCGAGCGTTTCCAATGTGTATCTGAAATATGGTTAAAACAGAAGAATGGAAACAGTGGCAAACCTTTGACAACAGACGACTGGGTAAGGACAACCGTTAATCACATAACTACATACATATACATGTATATGTATACATATGTATATATGCATATGCATGAATGCATATGCATATATATATATATATATATATATATATATATATATCTATTTTTTCAATTTTAGAAGAAGGTGTGGGAAGGCGCTGACGGTGTAAAGGGGGAATTAGGGGAACTCTCTCAGAAGATACAACAGAATAAGAGTAATGTGAGCACTTACTGCAGTAGCATCCAGCAGGAAGAAGGGAAGGAAGTATGCGAGTTCATTGCTGCAGGATTAGAGAGTATTTATGAAATTAAGGCAGGTCAAAATGGACAGGGTAAGAGTACGAAGAAAGATTTGGAAGAGCAATTATTTAAACGTACCATGCGTTGTGTTTTATTAAATGCTTTTGCTGATAAATTAGAACAACTTCCATGTAAGGATGAAAAGAAAGTAAAGGACGCTATAGATAAAGCATTTAATGATGAAAATGATGCTATTAAGACTGCAAGTGAGGGTTGCAAGAAAGATGGTGATAAATGTTTTAAGTGTGTTAGGGAAAAGAATTTAATGAGTTGCACATTGAATAGTGGCAAGGACAAAGTAAATGAAAAAGTACAACCCATGCTAGAGAAAGATGAGACACTCAAGAAAGAATCTCTGGAGAAGAAAATATGTAAGTAGACACCACTGCACAATTCTGGCACCACCAACACTACAAAATGTTGGTTGTGATGATACCAACACAACCAACATTACTAACACAGCCAACACAACCAACACAACCAACACAACCAACACAACCAACACAACCAACACAACCAACACAACCAACACAACCAACATACTAACACAACCAACATAAAACCAACATACTAACTTAACCAACATACGGACACAACCAACATACTAACATAGAACCAACGTACTAACACAACCAACCTACTAACATAACCAACATACTGACACAACACAACATACTAAGATAACCAACATACAACCAACCTACTAACACAACCAACACAACCAACATACAACCAACCTACTAACATAACCAACATACTAACACAACCAACATACTAACACAACACAACATACTAACACAACCAACATACTAACATAACCAACATACTAACACAACCAACATACTGACACAAGCAACATACTAACACAACCAACATACTAACACAACCAACATACTAACAAACATACTAACATAACCAACATACTAACATAACCAACATACTAACATAACCAACATACTAACACAAAACCAACATACTGACACAACCAACATACTAACACAACCAACATACTAACACAACCAACATACTGACACAACCAACATACTAACACAAAACCAACATACTAACATAACACAACATACTAACACAACCAACAAACAACACAACAACAACAAAAATACAACAACAAAAGAACAAAAACAGAAACAATTTGTTCTATATATATATATCTATATATATATTTATGTATAGACGTATATATGTATATGTACATATATGTATAGATGTATATATGTATATGCATATATGTATATGTATATATATATGTATATGCATATATGTATAGATGTATATATATGTATACATATATATATATATATGTATATATATATATGTATGTATATATATATATGTATATAGGTATGTATATATATATATATACATATATGTATATATGTGTCTATGTGTTCGTCTGTGTCTATTTGTATAGGTAAACCATGTACTGGGGAAAACAACGGGAATTTCTGTACTCAACTTAAGTGCGTAGCAGATAAATGGGGAGAAAGGAATAAAGCAAAATCAAACGGAACGGTTACCTGGGTAAGGAATGTGTTGTCGTGGTTGTGGTCATGGTTTAGTGTGCTGATGTTGGAATAGAAACCATAACAACATCCATAACATCGACAACATCCATAACCATAACAACATCAACAACATCCATAACATCCATAACATCCATAACAACGACAACATATATGTCTATATATACATATTTATATATGCATATGTATACATATTTATATATGTATGTATATATGTATGTACATATGTATGTATATACATATATGTATACGTATGTGTATACGCATGTGTACACATGTATATGCATATATATCACCCTCCCGTCTATAGAATGACATGGAGAGTGACCTGAAGGGGAGATTGGGGCCACTCCTAACTGACATGAATAAAACGCAGTATCAGGATCCTGACGGAAAATACTGCACCGCCTGGAGCGATAACGACGCCCATGGCGTCGCAAACAAGACGGCTTGCAAGCTTGTTGCAGCAGGACTGCAGCATATATCCAGTATTCAGGAATCCTACTCCAACGGTCAGGAGAACCCTTATGATAACCAAGAGTTTAAACAATTAGTTTCTTGTTTAATGTTAAAAGGCGTCGTACAAAAAATGAAAGAAGACAGCAACTTTTGCAACATAGAGCCCGGCATAAACCGGGCATTCGAGTTTGCAAATGCCATTAAAGAGGAACATTGCACGAATGATAAACTTTGCATTGAATGCAAGTTCACGGACAGCTATGATGATTGCCAAATTGGAAACAGCCCAGAAGAAAAAGTAAAGGACAAATTGGATTCATTACTCAAGGATGATAAACATAAAGACAACGTCGAAGGAACCCTCACCGCAATAACTAAAACACCCGGAAACAGTAGTTCCACTTTATGTCTCCGTTTACAATGTTTAGCATCTCGAGTAAATGCATCCCCTAGTAAGGTACGCAAGGAAGGAAGGACGAACATACATATAAGTGCATATGTATGTAGATGTACATATACATATATATGTACATACGTATGTATACATATGTACATATATATATATATATATATATATATATATATATATATATATATTTATTCCACTTTGCAGAATACATTTTGGGAGAAGAATGGTGAAGTTGGCAACTTATGGACAGAACTATCCAAGGAAATGAACACAGAAGGCACAAAGGATCAGAATGGATGTGATAAAATGGAAGATAATAATGGAAGGGATGCCACCAAACCTGAGAGGAAGGCATGCAATTATTTGCATGTCGGTTTAAGAAAACTGTATGATATGACGAAGGGGTCGTCGACGACGGCGACGCCGTCGTCGCCAGGCAACGAGAAAATCCTGGATAAGAACCCACTGTTGAAACAAACAGTGGGTTGTTTATTACTTCATTCTTATGCAAAGAAGATGAAGGAAGACGCTAAATGTTTAGTGGGTTCAGGAATAAAGAAAGCTTTCGACACTGCTGTTAAAAATCTTAATGGTAGTTGCAATGGCACGGAACCCTGTGTTCCGTGCCATTGGCAAGAAGCCGACTATGACAAATGCCAAATTACCATAACTGGCACATCTGACGAAACCACACAGACGCCAGTAAAGGACAAATTAGAACAAGTTCAGCCCAAAATTGACGTAACTGCCACTGAGACCCTAACGAAAATAAATGAAATGACCACTTTATGCGATTACATTAGATGCGCCGGACCCAAGTGGTTCAAAAATAAAAAAGAGACTAATGGTACCTCTACGCAGACTTGGGTAAGTATTACTACCAACATCCAACCTACCACCACCAGAACACTGAGGGGGTAGAAGAAATAAAAGGAAAAAAAAAAAAAAAAAAAAAAACCTTCTTCTGATTCCTGGTTCAGGAATAAAGGTTGTAGCGTTGTTTGAATAACATTGTAGGGGTGTTTGAATAACATTGTAGGGGTGTTAGAATAACGTTGTAGGGGTGTTAGAATAACGTTGTAGGGGTGTTAGAATAACGTTGTAGGGGTGTTAGAATAACGTTGTAGGAGTGTTGGAATAAGGTTGAGGGGGTTTTAGAATAATGTTGTAGGGGTGTTAGAATAAGGTTTTAGGGGTATTGGAGTAAGGTTCAGGGGTTAGCTTTAGCTGCTTTAGGGGGGGAGAGGAAAATGTCCTGGCAGACAGAGACCGGATACGACACCAACCGAATACTATACACCAACTGGATACTACACCAACCGCATACTACACCAACCGCATACTACACCAACCGCATACTACACCAACCGGATACTACACCAACCTGATACTACACCAACCTGATACTACATCAACCGGATACAACACCAACCTGATACTACACCAACCGGATACTACACCAACCTGATACTACACCAACCGGATACTACACCAACCTGATACTACACCAACCGCATACTACACCAACCGGATACTACACCAACCTGATACTACACCAACCTGATACTACATCAACCGGATACAACACCAACCTGATACTACAACAACCGGATACTACACCAACCTGATACTACACCAACCGGATACTACACCAACCGGATACTACAACAACCGGATACTACACCAACCTGATACTACACCAACTACACATATAACCTCTTCTCTTTTCTCTTTTTACAGTGTGACTTTTGGAATGACGCTGTGAAAACAACCCTAGAAGGGTTGTTCCAGAAGATAGAGGAGGAAGGAATGAACAATGCAACCAAAACTGATGGTCCATGTAAAGATTTTGGTGACGGTAATGCTGATAGTGTCGAAAGAAAAGCTTGTAATCATATCACGGCAGGTTTAAAGTACATTGATGATATTAAGTCTAATGTTATTGGTGGTAGTCCTAATGACCAACTGCTTCAACAAGCAGTTGGTTGTATTGCTCTTAACCTTTACGCGGATAAAATAAAACAAAAATCGAAAAATAAATGTCCCATCGATGAGATAAAAATAACAGAAATGTTTAATGAATGGAATATAATTAATAATTCTTCGTGTTTGACTGGTAGTGGTAATAATAATTGTTTTCTTTGCACGAGGCAACCAGATTTTGAGGATTGCAACCTTCTCGTTGATAAAGACTTAATTGGAACATCAACACAATCAAATGGAACTTGCAATGATAGCGAAGAAAATAAAAAAGTCCAAGAGAAAATGACCAAACTGCTCCAAGACAACTCCATTAACACCAAAATGCAACCAACATTAGAGAAAATAAATAAAATGGACACTTTCTGTAGTCGTTTACAATGCGCAGCAAAACAATATTACGTAGAAGTCAAAAACAAAAATGGAAATAGCAGCAGAGTGAACTGGGTAAGGGGCGGTAGACAGCTGCATATATACATATATGTATATGTATATATGTATATGTACATATGTATATGTATATATGTATATGTATATATGTATATGTATATGTGTATATATATATGTGTATATGTATACACATATGTGTATACATATGTGTATACATATACATATATATTTCTTTTAATCTCTCTTTTCTTCTTTTGTTCTATGTTTAGAATGCCTTGAAAGAAGACATCGGAAAGGAATTAACGGCACTTTTAAATAATATGAACGACGCTAAAATGCAGTCGGACGCTGCCCAATACTGCAATGACGGCAGCAAATGGAATACTAAGGGCCATACAGAAAGGCGAACAAATAGAGCAGCTTGTTTGCATTTTGCTGCAGGATTGCAGCATATATATAAAAATAAGACGAAGGGCCCTTTTAAGGGCCCATCGTTTGAACAAACGATGGGTTGTTTATTTCTTAAAGAATATGCAAAACAATTGAAAGACTTGGCAAAAGAAAAGAAAAAAGGACATAGTTGGGTACATCCCAAATGTGACATAAAGGAGGGGATTGATCACGCTTTTGGTAAAAGTAAAGACATTATGAAGAGTGTATTACCTCAATGCAGCAAAGATACTAATGGTAATAATTCTTGTTTTGTGTGCACACAAAACAACGATTATGGAACTTGCAAAATTGGCATTGACAGTGTAAAGGACAATGTGGAACCACTGCTCAAAAAGAAGAGCGACTTAATGGAAAAAACATTAGAGAATACAGTCTGTCCCATCCTTCTTACGGATCTCCTTACCCCTTTTCTTCCTTTGGCTCCTGTCTCTATTGGCCTTTCTGCTATGGCTTATTACCTTTGGAAGGTAAGATAAAAAAGAAGAAAAAAAATTAATGAAAAAAAAAAAAAAAAATTTAATAAAAAAAAAAAAAAAAAAATTTAATGGACAAAATTAATTATTAAAATAAAATAAAATATTTTTTAATGGTTAAAAAAAAAAGAAGAAAAAAATTAATGAAAAAAAGAAAAAAAAAAATTAATGAGAAAAAAAGTTTTAATGGACAAAATTAATGGTTCAAAGGAAAAAAAAAATTTTTAATGGACAAAATTAATGGTTCAAAGGAAAAAAAAAATTTTTAATGGACAAAATTAATTGTTAAAAGGAAAAAAATTTTTTTTTAATGGTTAAAAAGAAAAAAAAAAATTTTAATGGTTAAAAGAAGAAAAAAAATTTTAATGGTTAAAAGAAGAAAAAAAAAGAAAATAAAATAAATGTGTAAAAAGAACATTTCACAATCATTAGGAAAAACATTCATTCATTTTTTTTATTTTTTTTTTTTTTTGTAGTATTTTGGTCCCCTTGGTAAAGGAGGAGCACGTTTTAGAAGATCTCCTGCTGAAATACGCGGTCCATCCGTACAAGAACAAGTCCTTGATCATGTGCAGCAAGATGGTCCACATGAATATCAATTGGTGAAGGAACGAAAACCTCGTTCTGCTCCAACGAGAACGAAACGTTCTGGTCCCGTGAATCGTCGAACGATTATTGAAATTCATTTTGAAGTGTTGGATGAATGTCAAAAAGGCGACACACAATTGAACCAGAAGGATTTTCTGGAACTTTTGGTTCAAGAGTTCATGGGATCGGAATTTATGGAAGAAGAAAAGGTTCCTAAGGAAGAGGTTCCTATGGAACTTGTTCCTATTGAAGAGGTTCCAAGTTTAGGTTCCGGGTTACTGGTTTAAGGTTCAGTGTTCATGGTCTCAGGTTCACGGTTTAAGGTTTAAGGTTCAGTGTTTAGGGTTCATGGTTTAGGGTTCAGTGTTCAGGTTTTATGGTTTCAGGGTTTAGGGTTCACGGGTTCACGGGTTCACAATTTATGGTTTAAGATGAAGGATATTGGTTTCACACCTTTTGTCCTTTTTTTTTTTCCTTTTTTCCCTTTTATATTTTCTTGAAAAAAAAAAAAAAAAAAAAAAAAAAAAAAAAAGGAAGATTCTTTCTTCCACTTTCTATTCTCATTTTGTTTGCAAAAAATTTTTCTTTTTTTTTTTTTTGGTGTGAAAGAACACCCTTTTGTTTATAGAAAAAAAAAAAAAAAAAACATTATTATTTTTTTTTTTAAGAACACACATTCTTTTTTTTTTTCCGCTTGCGAAAAATATTTTTTCTTCCTTTTTTTTTTTTTTTTTTTTTTCTTGCGGAAAGCAAAA